>NC_063242.1:10819913-11122943 GCF_020740725.1 Corvus hawaiiensis | reverse complement strand
GTCAACACAGGCAGAATGTCGAACTTGGTTTCTCAAAGCAAATAAGTGCTCAGAAAAGCTAACCATTTTTATTTAAGTATGAGAGGGTAGAGAATAATAAGAGAAAGTGTGTTAGAGTAAGCTGACACTCATTTTTAGGACAGGACTGATTTGTACTACATTATTGAAGTTTTGTGTCAGCAAAGCTTCATTAAATCCTATGCTATCACAGAGTACAGATAGACAGCAGGCTGCATCACATTTTGTTTGCAGCAAAAGAGTTCGTCTCTCAGCAAAAACATGTTGGTTGATGGCATAGTATTCTCTGCAAGAGACTTCTACCTCTACAGCTGTTTGCTCTACAAGGTCAAAAATAATCTCTTCAGCTTCTTCTGAAGAAGGGCTCTGGGAGAAACTTCAAGATTGCTGTTTCTGCACTGGGCCCTCAGGGCTATGCTAGGATGAATATTCAGATGTTAACCTCATTTAACTTTGGGCGTCTGATTCAGAAGTTGACAGGCCCTTAGATTCTTTGCTGAATGTTGAATCATTCTACAAAAAAAAAAATTTTAACACATTTGAAGGCAAAATTAAATTTTCAGTCTTTTAAGGTAGGTTTACAAAGTTTGACCATAAGTTAGGTTTTTGTGCGGCAATACCACACCAAATTTCCCTGTTAGACCTTTCAAACTATCATATCTTAGTGGTGCAGTTATGTAGAAACCTGAGATGACTTAAGACCTTTCTACCTTCAAATGGGAAAAAGCAATATTCCGCTCCCCTACCTCTGCTGCTTCAACATTTCTCATTGTACAGCCCTTCCCAACCTTGAGCCAGCAGCACTCTCTGTGCAGTAAATCAATTCAATAAACTAAATCTGGCTGAAAAAACCCCAGCAACAAACCACAAAACACAACCCCCCCAGCAAAAACAGGAGAGTATTTTTGTCTTGTTATGACAAGCAGAATAGGTTTATCAACTCCTTGCTTTCACAGACTCTTACCTGCATTTACCTTCAAGAGCAGATGTGTCAAAGTGGACACAAGAGAAGTGAGATTGCTGCACAGAGATGAATGCAAATATGAAGTGGGAAAGAAAGAGCTGGAGAAAAGAGGGGAATGATTGAAGCAGGAAGAAGAGGGAGATACCTCAATCCCTTGAAGCAGCAATGTTGTCTCATTGAGCTACATCCAAAGAAGGGATGAAATCCTATTTTATGTCACATGTATTTTCTCCTACTTTCAGTTTTAAATATGTGGTAATTTTGATTAAATTATCAGATAAGTAACACATCATAATTACTATGTAAGTTCCCATTTCCCAATTTTCAAAGCACTTATATACCAATAGAGTGAAGTCTGAATAGTGCTTATGCTTAGTCACTAATTCAAATCAGAAATTAAATATAAATAACTCCACTGCCTCCTGGAATGGATGGCATTTGCTAGTTTTCTTGAAAACGGAACTTTATTTTAGTTATTCTGCTGGGGTTACAGGAAGTACACTGCAGTAAAAGATTCCTAACTCAACAAGACTGACACAGAGAGAAGTCTGTATTAAACATAGTCATATACAAATAAAATATAAGAAATATTCTACTTTGCTCTGCCTAAACATGCTTCCATTCTCTATGTGAGATTCATTTTGTTCATTTCTCTTTGGAATCTAAAACGTAAACTGTTAACATTTCCAAGTGCCTCTTTTTCTGCTGAAGTGTAAATTCAAGATTTAGCTTTCATTTAGATGTTAACTTCATTCATATTCAAAGCAGGAGACTTCTCCCTAGAGCTAACAAGCACCTTAGGTTCGTGTTAGCCTGCCAATGTTTTATGCTGGGTCCTTAATCAAGAGCTCAGTTGTTGTGTGCTGATATTGGGAACATTGAGCAGTGACTTTGCAAAGGAGTTTGCCTCAGTGTTGAAAAACGGAGTTAACATCAGTGTGAAAACAAACCAAGAGCTTGGATAAAGAACTGACCTTGAGATCACCCTAAACTCTACCAGGGCATCAGCAGGGCATTGCAATAGTCAAAAACCAGTAGAGAATCACCAAAATGCCTTAGTACAGAATGAAGTCTAACCCTGGAAGAAAATTATCTTTCCAAATGCCTTTCATTCTCAGTCTCTTCGATGATGTTCCCAAAGAATTTTAGTTCTGAAGATAAATTTCTTCATGGAAACTTGCCTCCCAGGAAAAGAGCTGCTACAGGTATCGCAGCGATTTTTGCAAGTGCTATGGAAGAGATACTGGACGTCAAAAGTGTAAGTATCTCTTGATTTGAGTTAGATAAGCATCAATGAACTACAGATTAAAATGTTTTCCCATATAGGAGCCAAGCGGAATTTTCAGTCAAACAAAATTAAGTTTTTGTGAAAAATTGCAAAAGCATTTCAAAAGACTAGGCTATGAGTTCTTATACTGCATACAAGTGGTAAACTCTTGCCTGTTCTCTTCAGAAGTTGAGAGATGTGTGTGTGATGGGAAAAAGATATCAAGCAGTTGAATGTTTATGGTATTTTTTCTGACATGTCATTAAAAAGGTAAATCTATGGGCATATAGCTAAGAAAATATGTCCTCCTTTAAAACATTATGCATATTTGGTTAAAACATAAAATGTATCTGCATAAATGGAGAACTTCCTTCAAATTTCAAGAGTTGAATCAAAAGCTCTTCAGTTTGTGAAAGAAATTGATAGGTGTTGGTGATAAATTTTGATTCTGAAGAATATTTTGTAGCATTAAGGATCTACGAGTAAATAGAAAATTAGAGCAGATCTTCTGTAAAAAAAATAATAAAGACATAGAACAAGGTTCAAGGTTCAAAAATAGAGTTATAAATGAGTTCAAGAGATTCCTAGGGTATAATTGTTTCTCAACAAGGAAGAAATTGATGGATATGATGAAAAGGTGAGAAGTTGAATTGTGGGAATAAGATAAAGCTAGGGGAAAAAAATACACATGCTGAGTTGCTTGGGTGCTTTGTAGTTCAAAAGTGTTTCATGTTCACTAACCTCTGATAGAATTTTTTATCAGTTTGATTTGATTGTACTTCAGGGTACACTGTGGCAGACTTTTGCCAGAGCTGCCCATTGCTTCAGCAAGAGCTGTTAGCTAGAAAGTGCTATGCTGTCTTTAATTATTTCTCTTCAAATATGAAGCTCTATTGTATGTATTGTGCATTATTTTTAAATAAGATTCAAGCCTTTGAGAAAGCCACATGTGGACAAGTTTGCTGAGGCAATCCTAGGTTTTTGTATGCTATTTTAGAGGACATGTTCTCTTTTTCTCTTTTACACAAAGATTAATGTGACTTGGTTGTCATTTTGTCAGTCAGACAGCCCAGGATTTTGCAATTGTTACATGTTTGTTCAAGTCGTATCATCAGCCTGGTAACCCATTTTCACCGTCTGAGTTGTGACAGCTACTGTTTGAAAACAAACTTGCTGGTTTGACCAAAGATTTGGTGACTTGGTCTGATAATAATGAAAGAAAAATTGGTGACAAATCTTTCTTGCTGTCCATCAAGAATAGGTGAGTGGTGGAAGTGTACACATGATAGATTCTTTCTCTTCTCACTTGCTTTGCTTTTTGGAAGACAAATATGGTTCTTCTGACTTCTTTCAGTAGGGTCCAGTCCTCTAACCAGGTCCTCTTTACATTGATTGGAGCCAAGGAAAAGTTCAAAATGTGTATACCAAATTACAAATTTAGTACTCTTCAATTATAATGATGAAAAGCACAGGTTTGCTTTTGCTTTTTGAAATATTCTTTGTTTCCTAAGTTTACTTTCCTGTTGTTTTCATCTGGAACAGCAACAGATACATAAGAGTGTCACTTGTCTCTAATTATATAGACTGTATTGTCTGATTTCAATTGAGGTAAATTCTGTGAGGGTATTCATACATGCTTAAACTCAGAGACTTGTTCTTTTCAATTACAGAATTAAGAGAGGCCACAGCTAAAATCAGGAAAGAAATTTGGCAAAAGAGAAAAGGGAACATTGTTTGTCTCTGTCTCTAATCTTTCACTTGATTTTTTCTGCTTTATCTATATCCCTCTCCATGCTCTGTCATTATGTTACACAAAAAAAATGAATATCTGAAGCTGGGAAAGTCAAAGCTTGGTTTTTGTTTGTTGCTTTGCTTATTTGTTTGAACACAAGCACCTTAGGATTTATTAATCATCCCACCCTTCTGAAGCTGTTCAGTCTGGTTATAATATGAACTTTCTTTTCTGAAAAGAACTTTTTTATGTATATTGTGAGCTCTCACTGGAAACAGAGAAGAAAACGCTCCTCTCAGGTTAGATTTGTATTCAGCCCATACTGAGCACTGTGGCTGTGATCCAGCAAAGCATTTAAGGTTAGTTTATCTTTAAGCATAATCCCATTGAAGTTAGTGGCATGATCCATGTACTTAAATTTAAACGCATAGTTGAGTGCTTTGCTGGATCACAGCCAGAGTACTCAGTACCTTACAGGATTGAACACTCTCTTTTCTTTGACACTGGCCTAAGGCAAGATATACAGACACGTGTGAATATATGTTCCTTATAGAATAGAGGTTAAACACAGCATTATTCTCAGATTCTTTCATATTCCATTCAATAGAAGATATTCTCCAGTTTCTTAAAACTCTTGCCAGTTGTATTGAAAGTGAAAACATTACAATTCCAAAAGAGTCTAACCTAGACTCTCACTTTCCTTTCTCTTTTTTGATCATGCTGAATTTTATAGCTCAGGAGATCCGGGTCAAGTTGGTGTTCTGAATGAAGGTAATTTGTTAACACACATTTAAATCCCTGCAATGTTCTGCTGACAAAGGCTAACTTAATACGCAACAGATTCAACACCTCTCCAGTGGTGGCATGCATTTTAAGTGAAAGTGCTTTTTACAGTTTGGAATAACTTGAGCCATTCAGGGTTGATTGGATGTCAAGTGCTTCAGGTAGCTGAAGTTATACATTTCTGTACAAGTTTGTTTAAGGCTGGTTTGGATAGTAAGACCTACTGTCCCACTTGAAATGTGGGGATATCTTGAACATTTGTACATCAGAAAATATGCAATCCACTGTAGAAACAGTCTCCATCAGATTAAACCAACTATAATGCCTATAAATAAAATTATATTGTTACTGAAAATATTTTTTTTATTGGATGAATCACAGAATATTTAAAGGTGATATCAAATCCGACTAATGTGAATAAGTTTGGATGCAAACATGGATTCACTTGAAAGGTGTTTTTCTTTTCCTCCTTCCTAATGTTTTCTTTTTTTCCCCTCTTAAGCACCCTTTTACAATTCAAAGTCCATATTCCTTATCTGAATATCAGCCAATCAGACTTTGTATCTGTACAGACTAATGATACATTCCAAGTATTATTCTCTTGATTATAAAGCCTGGTTTGATGGGATACAATTACTTTTCTGTTCTCAATGACCCATTGAATGATGACATTACTCAGAATTCCATTTAGATGATGCAAATGACCTAATCAACTTGTCTTCTGCCTTGGCAGTAACTGAACTCAAATGTCAAAGAAAACTTAGTAAACAAAATCTTCCTTTTATGTAACTGAAATTGTGCTATGGGAATCTTATGGATATTAGTTATGAAATTGTCATATTTCTTTTATTTGCACGACATAGGTGTACACAACCATACACTGGCATCTCAGGAGTTTGCATTCTAAACAAGAAAGAAAAAATGTAGAACAAATAAGGAAGATTACATTATATTAGCTCTGCAACACAGCTATTTTGTTTCACTTTTCATAACAAACTATGTCTTAATTCAAATTTTGCACAAAGTTTACAATGAAGCAAATATTTCTCCTCTGCTTTTTCAAGTGCTGATCATAGAGAAATCAAGCGTACTTGATCCATTACATTTAAAGCATTGGTGTGATAGATAATTTTCTCCTTTTTTTCTGGATACTAAGCATGCACACATTATCATCTGTAAGAAATGTTACAGATTTTTGATGAAAACATTCACCATTGGAGAGTCTGTGGCTCAATGATGCAGGGCTCTCTCTTTCATATCAGTGAAAATAAGGTTATTTTTACGTAACCAGTGCCTTCCAACAGAAAAATTCTTATAAGCATCACATTATCAACTACCTCAAAATGTATGAATCTAACATGGAGATAGAATTTTCAAATTTGAATTTTTTCAACCACTTCAATGAACCACTTAGGGACTAGTGTGAGGGTCTGATTTCTAAGTTCACCACAGCACCACATTTCGGGATTTCTTCAAGAATTAAGATTGCAGCAATTAGAGGAACAAATAGTGAATATAGGTAACCCAAATAAAATTTAAAGTAGAACGATATTGACTTTTACTTTTTTACATCTCAGTTGTGATGTTCAAACTCGAGTTTTCATAGTTATAAATATCAAATAATAAATACTGAAGGGTTAACAGACTGATGAATAAGTTTGGTTTAATACCTATCTCAAAAAATTATATTAAAAATATTTTCTATACTGTGGAATTAATCCATAATTTTAGAAGTTGTATACTAGCTTAAGCACTGTATTTATACCTTTGATCTGACATATCTTCCATTTACAGGTGTCAGTCCAGTTTATTAACTTCTACTTATGGTCAGCAGCCCAAAATGATAAACCAGATTTTATTTTTGTGCATAAGTATGCTTATAGATGCAAATACATATGAAAAAATATTTGTTATCTTTAGTATAGAAAGTCACCCAGAAACATTCTGAAAAATTCAAAGCATGATAAAATTTATTAAATACAATTAACTTAAAATACATTGTAAAATTTAAAGATTAACGTCAGCCTCACAATTGTTTATTTTGCATGTGGTCCTCAAAAATTTTTCTTATTTCCTGCCTCCTTTTTTCTCTCAATATTATTTGAAACAGGAATAATTAAATTTAAGATCCCAGTGAGTCTACCACAACATTCATGGGAATCAGATAATAAACGTCCTATAACAGCCAAGCCAAGTCATCAACATTGTTTTACTGCAGCTTGATGTTTTTTGCCATAAAGATTACTGTGTTTCCCACACATAAAACTGTGTTGACTATCAGTCTTACATGTACCAAGCTTTTGCTTCACCTTTTTTCCTTCTGTGGTACTCCTTGCCTTCAATTGAATATTCTATGATTCCTTGGTGTTATGATCTTTAAAAGAAGTGGTAAAATTTTCAAAGCCTTAAGCTCAAAAAGAAAAAATAAGCTAGTTTTTTGATATTTGCAGGAAATTATAGTTGGATTTTAGACAACTTTATTAACCATGGGTGGTTGGACTCCATCTTTTGGCTACTCATTTCATATTTGCAAATTAAAAGGACAGGACACTGAGTGTATGAAGAACCTCTTTTCCTTACTGAAACAGCCATACATAAGTATCCTCAAGACTATTCTTTTCCCTGGATTTGATACATAAGTGGCGTGTGACAAATTAAATCATGAGACAAGTTGTCCATCCGATGTAACAGAGACCACACAAACCAAGATCTCCTTTGGAACCCAGAATCCAAGAAAGGTCCCAGTCAGAGTCTGCTTTATTCATTATCATCTTGTCTGTCCTGGGTATTCCAAACCTTGACATCTCACCTTTTTTTTTTAACCTAGGGATTTTGCTTTTGTGTTTTCTGACAAACTTCCTGAATTTTATGACAAAAAACCCCCAAATCCTAGGTTGCTTATATCTTTTTTGCTTGTAGCCTAATGAGAGATATGCTTATATAACATTGTTAGCTTAAAAATTTAAAAGAATTAAACAAGTTGGGAGGGGTAGATATATTTTTCTTTCCCCTACAACATCACAAATCCAAATACTATTTTTGTGTGTGAGTAGGACTGAGGAAATTAAAGAATATATGCACCTACCTCCACATATACACACACATATAGACTGTTTAGAAAAAGCGAACAAAAAGTATGTTCCCTAAACATTATTTCATAGAGCACAATGAAAGTGTTGTATGTATTTCAGTAAAGCAATACGTATCTCAATAAACGAGATGTTTCAAGCAATTTGGCCTGCTATTTACCTGGGATAAGATGCTTGGTTCTATTACAACAAAATCTTTCAGGTCTTCTGTGCTTTTTTTTGTTGGATTCTTACATTTCTTCCACGAGTCTCTGAATTTAGAATGAACTAGCAAGGTCTGAATAAGTTACATACCAGGAAATGGAACATGCAAACTTTCTTTCCAAGAAGAAAACTACTTCTAATACAGAAATACGGTTTTACAGTAATATTCAATTGATGACTGAAAGTTAACAGAGTTAAATATAGAAAATTGTTTCAGTTAAGATTTGTTGTCATTGGCTAAACAGTAAATCATCATTTTTTAATTTTTTTTAAATGTGGAAGGATATAATCACACAAGGCCTATTGTCAATGATTGTTTAAATAGCTTTGTCATTTCCCTGTTGCAGCACACAAGCAGGGTTATAGCTGTGGAAGAATTGAAGTGTAATATTGCACTGGAAATGTATTGGTGGACTTGAAGAAAAGTCCCGAATAGTTTTGTTTTGCTTTGTTTTTCCATTTGAGTATTTCTTTATTTTATATAGAACTTTACTTAAGAGAGTTGTCATTAATGCTTTAATCAAAATCAACAAGAACTTCTCTGTGCTTCTTGTTATCCTCCTCTGATATGGATGTACTCATTAACTTTTGTAAATGTAGCCAATTATACTAAAGAAATACCAGACTTCACTTTACTGACTTGTACTATCAGGAAGTGATCTTCAGTGTCCCAGATAGGTTACTGCACACTGGTATAACAACCACAGCCAAACTTAATGAAAGACAGTCTCAGCTGAGAATATTCCTACTCTCTCATCTCACTTGGTTATCCTTAGTTATACTCAGATAAATATGCTGTGCAAGTATAAGATCTGATTTTTAATAAATCATTTAAATAACTGTAAAATTTTACCTATAAAGTTGGTAAAAATGCATTTAATATTTAAATTATTGTGTACATTTGGCATACTTCAATATTCCTTTACAGCTGCACTAGTGTATTAATTCTGTATTTGCATATAAGAAAGTCTTGAAAAAATGGATTTATAATCAGGAAAAAAGTAAAACACAACAAGAAAAGCAGTGCATATACAAATCCTCATAATGGGCTTTTTTCAAGTACACTAAAGATAAAAGTAACAGATCTCCAATCTATTCTAATTCTTGGCATGAAGGCTTCTTTATTCATGGATCATTGACCTGACAGACTGAAAAGGCAATGACTTCTATTTCTTTTGGTGACTTACATCAGTCTATTGCAAGGAAAATAGACAAAGCATTCAGATTTGTGTGTACCGGCATCAGATTGAACTCTGCTAATGGCTGTGTTTGTCTTCTCTAGGAAGAGTGGGATTATATCCCATCCACTGTGTGCACTGTTGCTGGATGTGTTGTTCATAAATGCACTTGTAGAATCAGCTGTACAATTTTTAAGTACTGTAATATACTAAAGCTTCTAGGCAAATAAGCTTTACAGTGGAGGCAACTAAGCCATCTTGTTCTTTAACAAATTGATAAAGGGGAATCTGGGTATTTCTTTACATTCCTGAAGAGGCACAAGGAATGAATATTTATGGCTAGTATCTCACAAACAAGTGAATTGAGTCATCCGACCGAACACTAAAGCATGGCTGGGCAGGTAGTGCGAAGAAAACCACTTTTTCAAAGGAAAATGCAACTCAGTTTGCTTCCATGGGAGGGATAACTCTGGGATGAGACTACAGAAGAGAACTATTAGACTCTGAAACATACATTTTCGTTGCTTATTCTGTTAGATTTGCAATTTCATAGTGTAGTCCATAGGAAAATATGACAACAACCTTCCCAACCCATGCTGTCTGCATACAAATACTCATCCTTCACAGCAGCCATAAAACTTTCACTCATTTTTTATTTTTCTTTAGGATATCATAATTACTGTGGTGAGGTGGACTTTGTACCACCATTGTGGAAGAGTTAAATGTATCCCAGACTTAAAAAAATCTCCAAACCACTATGCTCTGTGGCATGCAAGGATAAAAATATGATTCCACTGTAAGGAAGAGAAAGACTGGACATGGATACTGATTCCTCTTCCACGCTTCCTACGTGTTCTTTTCCTGGGGAAAAGAGGAGATTTTACTCCTTTCTTTTACATTTTAAAACATGACCCTTGCAGCAGGCCAGCTTAGGGGAGGTAATTGGACCCAGCCATGTCATGATCCAAACCCAGAATGCAAGGTCCCTTTGTTTAGTCAGCCTTACAGGTACTGAAGGGAGAGAAGGGAATGGGCAAGTACCTGAGTCTCTGCTCAATCTCAGCATACATTAGAAGATCAAAAAGTGTCAATTATTATAAAACTAGTGTGACATTTTGCATAGAGGCCTATAATTATTGTTAGAAATGGAACAGAAAAATCACACTCTTATTTGTCTTCTCAGAACTGAAAGAGAATTCATTAATCATTCAGTACCATGATCTGCTGTTATATCACGCTTTCCATTGATCAAATGGATCTGTGATTAATTGGGTTAATTGATTTTGTTGCTTAAAGCTGAGCTACTTTGGCCATGGAATAATTTTAATCTCTAGAACTAATTCTCAGAGAATAAATAGGGCTAAAAGAAAATATTATCTTCTGATGATTAATATTGTTCTTCCAGTGACCAGCCAAATTACTTTCTGACCAGTTTGTACCTAGTTAATCTTGTTTTGAACTGAATATAGTGATAATGATCAAGGGAGGCATGACATGACTTGTAACATTTTCTGTGTTTATGTCATGAAGTTGAACTGAGAAATAAAGTCTATGAAAATAAATGGGAAAAATCTTTCTTAATATATTCACTTTTCTCATCCTAGCTGTAAACCATTAGAAATAGATATGTATTGTTTCCCTGGCCCATAAGACTTCTGAATGCAATGAAAATAAAAATGAAGCATAAAAGATAGTAACTTGTTAATTGCCAGCATTTTTTATCTCATCAATTAATAATTAATTTTAAAATTTGTATACTTTTTCCCTAAAATGAAATAAATTCCAAAATGGAAGGTAATTTCCATCAAATAACTAAAACTTGGACAAGCAAATCAAATATAAAAATGTCAAAGTGTAATACTTTAATAAATTAAAAGCCTTTTTTCCCTTCCTGTGTAAGAAAAAGCAATTTGTGAATACCTACATTTCTTCACTTATTCATATTGCTTTTAACAATTTTTTTAAAAAATTAAAATTTCATTAGAACATTCCCCCATATCTGTTAGCAATTGCCTAAAGAGAAACAATTTTTAAAGAAAATATTTTAGCAATCAACAGCAAATTAAAACAAGCAATTTTTGAAGGTTTTGAAATCTGTGTGTTCTCATGGTTGCTGGATCATACCACTTCAAGTGGATCTACAATCATCTACACTGGGGTGAGTTTAAAATGTCCTCAGTGACTCCTGAATCAGTGTCAGTGAATCACACTTTAATACTCAGCACTGTCTGGTTCTGAACCTAACAGCAGAGTGGATAAAAGTCTATGATTTCTTTTAAAAACTCTCCTATTATATTTGGAAGTAGATCAGAGCCTGGTATAACATATTGCAAATTCTTTGATTTCTGCTTTCAAATGCCAGTGCTTCTGAGAAAATTATGCCTATTCTATTAAGTATGTGCCACACTGTAGTCACCATAGACTGTAATTTTTATATTTCCCCATAAATAGGATCTGACATAATGCAGAGCCAAACCTCAAAGTGTTCTTTATCTTCCAGATCTTACACAAGCTACTGAGCTTATAGGTCAGGATTTGAAGATGGTTTCAAAACCAGATATTGAAGAATAGATAGAGCCAAGACTCATGATTGAAAGATAATGACTGAGGCATTCATCTGTGAAGTGTATGCATGTTTTCAATTAGTTCCAAATGTTCTTTACACAGTTTAATATATGAGACAGGTTGGACTGTTGTTGTGGCTTAACCCCAGCTAGGAACAAAGCCCCACACAGCCACTCACTCACTCCCCAGCGGGACTGGGGAGAGAACTGGAAGGGTGAAACCTGGAAAACTCATGAGTTGGGATAGAGATGTTTAATTGGGAAAGCAAAAGCCGAACACACAAGCATAGTAAAACAAGGAATTAATTCACTGCTTCCCATGGACAGGCAACTGTTCAGCCATCTCCAGGAGAGCATGGTCCCATCATATATGATGGTGATTTGGGAACAAACACCATCATTCCAAATGATGACACCTCACCTCCTTCCTCCTTATTCCCACATTCTATATACTGAGCGTGATGTCATATGGTCTGGAATATCCCTTTGGTCAGTTGGGGTCACCTGTCCCGGGGTCACCTGTGTCTCCTCCCAGCCTCCCACACACCCCCAACTTTCTCACCAATGTGGCTGTCCAAAAAGCAGAAAGGGCTTCGGCTCTGTGTAATCCCTTCTCAGCAATAACAAAAACATCTCTGTATTATCAACCCCGTGCTTAGCACAAATCCAAAAAACAGACCCATATCAGCCACTGTAAAGAACAACTACTTCAGCCAAAACCGGTACATCTAGAAAACTGTACAACCTTTCAAACAATAGAGATGATCTTTAGGACAACTCAGACATTCTGAAATTGGGAGAAAAACCATGAAAAATTAAAGTGAAAGGAGGAAAACTAGGAACCTGCTATCCATTATGAGGGAGTAACAGTAAGGCATATTGAATCACAGACCCCCTTTTAAGTGAGCACCTGCTTTCTCAGAAGAGTGGAACGCCTTTTCAAGACCACTTTACATGCCCTCGATCACCATCTATACCTATATAAACCCATCCTAGGCACAAAGAAATAAAGGTTTTGCTGCTCTCATGACCAAGATTCTGTCTTGAAACAGACCACGCAAGCAAATAAGACCCAAGTTTAAGAGAGAAGGAAGAGAGATGTGCAAAGGAAAAATAAATGCTGTACCTGCTCTCTTCATTTAATGAGTTGCCTCTTTCTGTGAAGGAATTCCTCCTAGATACCCTTTTCTCTGCTTGGCTGTGTCTCAGCATTCATTCATGTTGTACATCATTTATCAGTACCAGCTCTGGGAGATAACCAGCATCTGTGAGACGCGTGGTGTGTTTTGGATGAAAGCTCTCCCTGTTGCCTTGAACAATGCCAATTGTTCTACATCCCCAGTGTTCTGCACTTGTCTTTGGTGGTTAGAAACAGCATTCCCAGCTGCAGTGGGAAAGGGTTTTGAATAAATATTAGGCAGACAGCAAACATGCTATATATAAGTTTTGCATGAATGGTATTTTAAACTGTGAATAACATAGTAGGTTTTAAAATTTTTATGAGTGTCTAAATTAGGAGCCTACTTTCTTAATTGTCAGAAGGTTTCTAAGGAAAAAAACATTATTGTCCTATGATTTTTAGTCAATGAAAAGAGTCAGGCATTTCTCCTTCAAGATGCTGAATTCAGACCTGAGATCTCAGACCCTGGAGGCTCTCACATTTTAGATACATGTCTGACAGCAGTTCTATCCACACTACACTTTGGTAGAAACAATTTCTTCCTTCAAAAATATCTACATAGTTTTGTGTCACAATATGATAGCTCCTCTGGTACAAACCAGAAGGAACTTCCTAATGCATACAGAGGTCTGACTCATCTCTTGCCATGGTGTCCAAGCAAGCTGCCTGTGGCTGCTCTGATAGCAAGAAAAACAGCTGAGAGCTGTAAGAAGGACACTGCCTCAAGATCTCTGTGTTCCCTGTTTGGAAGTCACATGCATCCAAAGCTAAGAAGATGGAATAATTTCTCAATTTCCACTCTAACCTTAACATGGGGAGTTTCTGGAGGTATCCTCCAGATGGGAAATTACAAATGTACGTTTTGGCACACAGAGGTGTTATGTTCACCTTTACCTTTTCAATTGCAGTTGTGGGGGACAGACACCAACACCCAGTGGAGGGATCCCACAACTCCTCAAATATACATGCTTACACAAGTGATTTGTATAATAAGACTAAAGTATTATAATGAAAATCAAGCTAGGATGGTACCACAAAAAATGTGCTGGAGCATCTAATTTAAGGGCTTACACTCTGAATTGTTTTTTGAGCAACTTGCATTTTCTCATTGACATTTTGGAGCTTATTATTAGCTTCATAGATGAGATGACAGGGACCTGACATACTGGTTGTCTTCACAGTTGCTCAAAGACATTTCCACTGTAGAAGAATCTGTCCAAAACCAGGCCTTTACTCCTTCTATTAATTTGAAAGTTTGAAAGTCAAGGACAAGACAATACCAATGGTTGCAAGTCCAAGGAAATTAGTCCTTTTTTTTTTTTTAATTCTGTTTCCAGTTTTATTATGCTGTCAAAATACTTGCTACAAATTTTTTCTTTTGAGTTGATTTTGTTATTGCCTTGGACTTCAATAGCTATTCTGCAATCACAAAAATGGAGGTTGTCAAGGAGAACTGATTTTCTGCTTAACTACAGGCTATTTATCATTCTTGAACTGTATCTCTGTATATTTGCTGAGACATAGGTACATCAGTCATCTGTCATATGCTGGTTTGCTGCTAGATCTGGATTGTCCCCTTTTATTTTCTTTCCATGCACAAGGATGAAAGGACAAGTCTGTGGCCACTTTAGCCTTGCCCTAAGGTATTGCAAGGGCACAACTGAGAAGTAATACCAAGTTCTGCAATCCAGTGACGTTTCCATGTCATCCACTTCTGAGCTACGTGCTTTGTCTTAAGTCTTGGCAGGTTAGTTAAGGTTTCAGTTTCATCTGAAATTTGATTTATTTCAGGCACTGTGAAGTGGTTTATTAATATTAAGTGCAGTGGGAAGCCCTGTGATTATCATTTCTATGATCAGATGAGATAAATAATAGGCAGATAGGGGTTTATGCAGAGATAGGAGGAAATACTTCTTAAATAAGATGCTTAAAATCACACCATCATCATAGACATTAACAAGTGATTTCCATTTGCAACATTCCAAACCCATTGCACAGAAATGGATTTTGGTGACCAGTAGTATAATTAAAATATAGAATCAAACACTGTGAATATGAAAACAGAAAATATCTATAGAGTTTCACCTGTCTGTATTATGTCTAAGTTTGATTGACATTCATTAGCTTCAGTTAATCCTGTGTAGCCCTAACACTGCTTCATAAGACACTGGTTTTTGCACAGTAAAATCACTTTTCTGACTTGATGAGGATTGATAGTAAACAAGTGGCTGTTGCAAAACTGAAATAGTGACAAAAAGCAGAGGGGTATCTGTAACCAACCATCTAAACTGCACCATGATGTTTCCTAATGTATTTATCAGTAGTTTTAAAAATTTTTGATACCTAGAATCTTCCAGATGTTTATTATGCCAGGTGCTTCAGCTTTCTGTGTGGCAATCCCTACAAGATAATGGCTTGTTGGTCTTCTTCACTGAAAAAAAATACAATCAAAAAAAATACAACCCAAAACAAACAAACCCCACAAGCCTATTTTATGCTCTGCTATGTCTCAAAGAAGCTGTCAGGTAATCACGTGGAAAGTTTCTGATCATTGAACCTATAGTCTGTTGGGAATCTGGGTGTTGACATGAATACTTTACTATTTTCAGTATTATCCTGGAAGCTAAATTATTATTTGCCTGATTTTGCTGGATGAATGGCTTAACTTTTTTTTTTTCAAACACAGTACTGAACTCTAAAGCATTTAGGAATAGAACAGCAAGCACAGCCTTAGCAAAACTAAGATACAATTTTCTTCACTTATTTCTTTAATAGACACATCAATCTCTCTTGTCATGGTTTTGTTGCTATACATATAGAGAAACCCTCTTTTTTATTCTGAGTGTTTTACTTGTATTCTAGACTGAGGAAAACTAACAGACAAGAAAACAGCAAAAGAGGAATTGTAATGTGCTGCTTCCCAACTGAAACACTAAACGGGAGCTGTTTCAGCAGGGAGCATGCTATGCTTAAAACATAGTGAACCCTGAATATTTGCTTTCTTGTGCTGCTAATAAGCTTCTCACTCCTAATTCTTTTTCAATCCCATCTAGTTTATTATACTCTATACGAAAAATTATCACAGTCCTCCATTTTATATAACATACTGTATGTGAGAATTGCACCTACAGACACTTTAAATATGATAAACTAGGGAGCAGCCAAGCATTATCATAGATAATGCTGCCCTGGACATAGATACAATGCCTTGAGAGTAATTATGATTTTATTCTGAGCAGTTTATTGCCCTAAAGTCTTTCTAACTTTTCTCTGGATTTAATAGCCCACAGATCCTTTTTCCCCTCTATTTGATCTCTCCTTTAGAGATCCCAGGGTACTCAGGTGCTGCTGCTACACTACGCTAATGTGAAACAAGGGCTTCTTGGAAACCCCTATCTTGTGTTTCTTATGGCCCATTGCTTCTGACTTGTTCTTTTACACCTTTCTCACCAAGGGACCACTCTGATGGCCCTTCAAATTCATGGAAACCTATAGAAATCTTCCCGAGTCCCATCAAAGTGCTGATATTTATTTTTAACCCCAAAAATAATTTTAGAAATTGATGGTAGTTATGTATGAATGTCTGTATGAAGTAGAAAATATGATAAAATAGTTAATCCTCCTCAACATCTGCATTTGCCCAACACTTGCATATGAAAAGAAAATTTTGAAGGTGTTTCTTTCTCTATTTATAGTGATTAATGGGATATACTATTTTATAATGGTTTAATGGGATAATGACCACTGTAGACAAGTTTACCAATATGCTTAAAATTCAAAGCAAGTATTACTGCAGTGCATCTTATACAGCAAACATGTTCACCAAGTTCTTCATAATTTTCCTTCTTCTTAATTTATCTCCTAAGTATACAAAGACTTTTTAAGTTTTGACTACTCTGCAGTCAGTACTGAAATAAAGAGAAGGAAAAATTTCATTTTAGATTGATTTGATAAATTCATAATCTTTAATTTTCTGAGCATATATTTACTATGCAGAGTTATTATACAGAGTAACATTTTCAGACTAAACATGGAAATTTTCCTTCAGAAAAAAGTCACAGAAATTTCAGTGTGAGGGCCTAAAATTCTGGTTTGTGCACATTAAAAAAGGCAAATAATACTTATTTCTGAACGCAGAAAATTTTACTGCATTTCACAGTAATTATAATAGAATTAGGAGTCAGGACAGGAAGGACTGTGACTTATTTCCTGGATGGCTCTGGTAATTCTTTGCTCCAGCCTTTTCAGGTGTGATTCTTCCACACTCAATAACTGACCCTTCAATACTCAGTTGAATTTCGAGATATACTAAGCAAAACACACAGACACACACATGTATATATAAAACCACATGAATCTCTCCCCTTTTTATTATTTAGAAGGAAAACTCTTCTCCACCATCTCAGGATATGTCAAGGTAGATGTATTACTCTGGCATAGAGACATGTAAGGATCTTAGTAAAAACATTCTTCAAGACTAATCTTCCAAAACAATTTAATATGTCAGCTTTCAGAAGAGAGAATATAGCTTTTTATTGCCCTAAAATCTACAGCTTGAGTAAGATACTTTACCGCCTAAGGAAAGTTTTAGATTAAGAAAAAAATTGAGAAAAATCTTACCTTCACTCTATAAAATGCCATGCCATTCTATTTAACAGTTAAACTTACATGCCTTAACTCAACTTCTACTTTTTTTAACTTGCCTTCAGCATACAGATCACTGTTTGATGCCTGAAGTTCTCAGAAGACATCCGTTTTTCATTATCTCTTCCACAGACGGTGCACACTGAGTGTTTGAAACTCTCTTTACATACTTGCAAAAGTCTCTGGATTGAGATCCGGAGAAGAGTAGCTTCTCCTACTGTTGTTGTCGTGAGGATTTCAGTCCATTAGCAAACATCCAGGAGGGATAAGAAGAGAACTAACAAAATGCCAACTTGCTTCCTGTGATATTTAATGTCATATTCAAAGGGCAGCAGTTTTCTTGTCTGCACACGAACTGTGGTAAAGCTGCTAGAAAAAGCAGATATTAACATTCAAACTTCATACTGATCCAGACACCTATCAGTCACTCTGCAATTCTGATCTTTTTGCTGTGATTTTGCTAGGTCTGCTCATGTTAACCCTTGAGACTAATAATAAATTTTAAAAATCCCTGACTCCTTCTATTCCACTAGACTACATGTATTAACATGATCTTCAGAAAATAACAATATTTCACTAATTTGAAAATTTTCTGAAAGCGCTAAAGATATGATCATTGTAAAATATTAATTCCTATCTAAAGTTTTCATACAGTAATTTTTGTCCCTGACTTCTGTCTTGGGGGATTTTTGTCTGATGGAAGTTTATTTTGTATTAGATTATCTTGTTCCCTATAAATTCAAACAGAGGACACCAGTGATAAACCATTGACAGCACTAAGCAACATGCTTTATACTGCTTTGGAATTCCACTGCTTCTTACATTTAGGCTTCCTCATTTTGTAACACAAATTTGACAACAGACACATTCTTTCAGCAAGTGATACAAAGCTACTATGGTGAAAATCCCAGAAGGACCTGTCTTGCTACAAACTGAAAATAAATTAAAGGCTCCTCTACAGTAAACTTTTGTGGAGTTCCCTAATTAAGGTGAAAGCAGGATGATTCTAAGGCTGTCAACACTTTGCATGGAAAATGCAATACTCAGAATGTTCAGAGAGAGTAGCTACAATGTATTGTGTTGTGCTCTGGTTTTCCTACAGAACACATTTAATTTTATTTCGTTTTGTTTTCTTGTATGCCTTTCCCCTTCTTTTTGTCATTTCTCTTGTTTAATGTCAGTGCATTCGCAACTTCACTAACCCTAGTTATTAGTCACCACTCAGAGCAGTTGGAGACAGAGACATATCAAGCAAGATAGCTTGGTCCCCAGCTGTTGCTGTTGTCTATAAATAATGCTGTCAGACTGCCTAGACACTCCAGCCATTTATATGGATTCCACAGAACTGCCTAAATGTGCTTAAAAAATGATCATAAACCAAAAGTGTACAATAACAGTTTTTCTTCACATTTTTTTTCTGACTCTATTATAAATTATAGAAAATGAGGCTGTGTGCATAGTCAAAGAAAAGTGCACTGTTTGAGAAGAAGGTTTTTTACCTTAATTCTCAAACTCTTAGAGCATAGATTATCTTTCAAAAATAGTATTCTGCTTACTCTAATTTTATTTTCTTGCAGTTCACAAGAGCTATCACTTTATGTATCTACACCCCCCACACTAGTTCCATGTGTCAGAAGTCACTGTGTAATAGTCTCACAGTTGGTTTTCTATCTTGTACTATTAATATTTTCCCATATTTCCAGAAAGATTTCCACGCCACTCTTTTTCCCCCACATATTCCAAAGTTTCTTCCTTTCTCTCAGCTTCTTAAACTTTGGGTCTTTGCTTATTAAATGACAAATGCCTCATTTTTCTAGCATTGCTCACACGTTGGTTCAGCACTTAAGAGTCAACAGCAAAGTAGAGAAGAAAACAAACTTGTTTTCCGTTCTGGATGACCTTATTTTCTGGTCATTCTGTTTCATGACAGCAAATGAGGCTGACATCACTTCCAGTAAAAGAACTTATAATTCTGATTTTCTGTACAAGTAATTGTAATTACATAGGCCGACAGAATCTGGTTCTGGAAACTAAAGGCTTGAAAGAAAGCATTGTTTTTGATTTTTAGAATCATTTGTCTAATTTTACTTTTTCCATCTGCACTACCTTTTTAAAAAAGAATCTAAAACTTACTCAAGTAGTAAAAATGCTTTAAAATATTTTTTTAATATATTACCTGCTGACTCTCTTTGTGAAAGAACAGGTTGATTTCTTCTTCAATTATATTGTATTTCTGTTATTAGGAGAAAGAAGTGGAGTATACATGTGGTTTTTGCGCTGCAAAGCAGTTTATGTGGCCTCCTGTGGATTTCTCTGCATAGAAAAATAGGCTGTGTTTTGGTTTTGATTTTTATTATTATTATTCCTTAGTCCATCCTTATTTTCTAGTGTTGCTATTTTTCATCTGCAGTTCTGAAGCAGTGGCAGATTGCTTTTCTGGGTTAGATAATACAATCAACTAGATCAGTGTCTTAAGGAATACTATCATCTCTAATATTACTTCAGTTTGAAAACATTGTGCTTGCTCTTGTTATATTTTACAAGAAACAGACCATATTTCTATAAAGAAAGGTGAGGGGAAGATAATCTAATTTCTTTCTGTGTGTTTACTATATGCATTCCACAGCACTTTACAGTCAGTTTCAGTTTCTTGTGTAATGTCTGCTAGACAGACTCCCCTGTTTCTTTGGTATAGGCAGAAATATTATTTTAGTTTGAAATCATCACTCAAATCACAAGAGGTGAAGGGGAGATTAACTACTATATACAATACCTGAAAATAAATTTACACATATTTTTTAAAGTAGCTACATTTCAGATTGATGATGCCTTGTCAAGTAAAATAATATTTTCAGAATTTTCAGTGAGTGGATGTTCTTCCTTCTTTTCTCTGTGCATTAGCATATAATGTATTTTTCAGGCTTTAATTATTTAAATTATTTAATTTTTTTTCTTCCACTGAAGCAACCTCAGTGTACATCTATTTGAATGTATGTTATCTATGTATAATTGCAAATACATTTTCCTAATCAATTTTAGATCAAATTCCTATAGAGATATGCATTTTAATATGCAATATTCAACTTTGCACTTGCTTAATGCACAGATTAAAATCAAGGGATACTTAAACACATAAAATTTAATTACTAAAACCTATTACTCCCTCACAGTGAATCTAAATCCAAATAATTTTAATAAAAAATTCTAAATTATTGTGTCACAGTCCTTCTTTCCCTTCCTCTTTTTTGATCAAGAATGTTTCTAGTTCACTATTTTTCTAATTACTTACTGTTGGAATCCAAATCAATTTATTTCTTTTGTATATAGAGATGAAAACATCTGTAAACAGCCTTTTCCATAAATTCTACCACATCAAATCCATCTTTAATTTCCTGTAGCCTTCTAGTGGGTTTCCAACATATCAGAGAATTACAAACTTATCAAGAGTTCAGCATGGTGGACAGTCCTTATTCTGTAAGTTAAAAAGAGCACTCAAAATCTGAACACATGAAATGGAGGGAAAAACAATAGAAATAGGCAAGTGGCCCCACAAAGGCCTCACTGATGGACAGAAAACTGTATATCACAAACTAACGGAAAGAGATAAAGAGCTTATTTGACTGGAAAGGAGAAGGAATGTAACACCGACTGTGAATTAGAAGACAGTAGCTCTGCAGAAAAGCAGGGGACAGAGCTGAGAAGGATTTATCCTGAATTAGGCCAAATCTAGTTCTTTTGGGCCAACTGATAAAATCTGAACTAGGATGGCCTATGATTATAAGTGAGTTATTTTTTAAATTAATTTCTTGGTTTATGTAAGAATTGAAGATTGTGAGGACATCTGTACTTCAGCTGGGATGGTACTTTAGAACAACACAGTGCTGGAAAATAATTGCTGAAAATTAAGTGAAATAAAATTACCTAATATTGCTTCTCTTACAATGCCTATAGTTTCTGACAAAAACTCTCATTTTTTTTATAGGGAATCGAAAATAGGAGTTTGGTGGTATTAAACAGCTAAAGAAAATCTTTGGACTTAGATATCCAAGTTAAAAAAAAAAAGTGTGTTTCGTTCATAATTCTTGCAAAATCAGCGAGAAACTGAAACACTAGAGAAACCATGAGAACTGTGATTTCATTACTATTCACTTTAAATTAATTTCTCATAAAACATAGCTACACCTTAAATCTCAAGCCTGATACAATATAGCATGTCAAATGTCATTGATAGCCATAAACTGCAGAACACAAAAGCCTATATCTAGCTTTGCTAGCCTTATATATTTATAAAGGAAAATAGTAAGTTTTGACTAGGAGGCCATGACACAAAATACTGTGCAATAAGCAGTACAAGCACAGAAATTCCGGTATTTCTGCAATAAAATTTCTATTGAGACCTAAGTGCTCTATACATATGTTATTTTTGTAATATATCATGAATGCAATATATTTATATTATATATCATATATTAGAGATTATAATATGGTTTCCAGCCCATAGCTGGAAAGAAATAAAAAAGATTGAATGATGAAAGGATAAAACCAAGGTATTCTTGTGTATACAAAACTGTTTCAGACTGAGTTTTGCCCCCATTTCACTCTTCAGCCATAAGAACAGTTCTGCCACTTATTAGGAAGTTGCTTCAAACCAAAAACAATTCAAAAGTTTAATTTTTTAACTTGGTCTTCTTAAATGTATAGTAAATTCTTGGGTTTTTAAGTTTGCTGGGTTTTTTACTTTCTTTGTCATTGTTTTAGTTTATTTGGTAATGTTTTTAATTTCTTGTCTTTAAGAGTGTAGAGCAGAAATACAGATTTTGAAATAAAGTAAGAGTCATAATTCAGATGGTATATCTAATCATAATTGTGGTTCAACTTCCCTTTTTTAGCCAGGGCTTCGTGTGACTTAATTAGAATTATCTTATAAAGGTTTTTCTGGAAAATATTATAATGACTTCCGCTTGGATTCCTATTTTTGTATGCCAGTTTCATATTGGAAACGTAATTAAACTATGAACATATATACTCAAGAATCATTATTTTTTAATTTAAAGTTCAAGTCTTAATTCAGTATGATGAATTTTAATCTTAAATAACTTCAAATTAGGTGTACCAATATAGCCACATTATAATTGAGAGGGTTTTAAATTCTGTGATAGCCATTTCAATACTAATGTAATGTGCCTTTAATAAATGATTATTTTTCCAAAATTCTGGAAGGTAGTATATAAATATCACAGGATATTTTCTAGTCTGAATTTTACATCTGTATTTGTTTCTTGAAGAGTGTATATCTTCTAGCGATATAATATTTAGAGTATCGACCCACATGGCATCTGCATTTCTTCTGCATAGAATAGCCTGAATGAAATCAACATTTCGAGTAACAATTATGAAGGGAGTATATTTTTATATTTTTGTAACATTTGATATTAAAAATGCAAACCTGGATTTATTTTTTTATTGTTGTCCTCAGCCTTTATTTTTTTATTTTAGGAAACAACTTCCCCTATGAGTCAACACAGGAATATGTGGTTTGGCGGCTGAAGGTGGACAATGAAACAAGTACTTTAGTGAAGACAATTATCACAATATTTTATTTGACAGTGTTAAGGTAAGTATTCAGACGTCATACCTTCATTTAATAGTTCTCTACGCCTCCATTTTTTACCATGATTTTTGAGCAATAAGGGAATTTTGCTCAGTGCTCAGCTGATTCTTGAAAAAAGGTGCTATTGACGTTTTGTGAAACCATGATTTTCCAGCTCAAATTTCTAATCCTGTACAGAAATAAGTTTCCAAGGATACCAGTACTTTATGTATTTGATCTTCAATTTACAAAATATATTTTAAAGGAGTGTTCTCTTGGAATTTCTTCTGAAAAAAAAAAAGGAATCAGTGAAGATGAAAATATTCTTGTTTCACTTTCCTCTACTACATTGTCTTAAATGTGGCAAATTTTCCTTAGATTTCACACATCCTGGTTTTCAAGTAACTCTACAGTAAAAACCCCAAACAAAACAAAGCCAAAACAAAAAATCCCACACCCTGTTCTCAAAAAACCATTTATGCAATAAATACAATAATTTATAAATACATATGAAAATCATAAATTAATGGAAGAATTTTTTTGACATTGGAGGGAAAGTGTAACATGTTGCAGTCTAAAAATACAAGTCTTTTATTTATACAAGTAAAATTATATGGAAAGTCTAGACCTTCAGTAGCTGATTACATGTAAGCTACCTCCTCAACTGCCCTGTATTAGAAATATGGGTATTTCCATACCAGTGGTATTTTGAGCATCTGAGAATTTTGAGATATATTTAAGCTACTTTAAACTAGAAAGACTGACCCTGTTTAAAGTTATCTCCTCCTATATTCTACACAAACAAGCAAACTTGCATTTCTGGGCAATATTCTAAAAGACAGTCCTTCTGTCTTCCTTACTCAAAAACAGTCTACACATGGTTTTATTCAGAATAATAATTTTCTCATTAATGACAGTAATGTATAAATGCAATGAAATACATTTCTAGTAGCCCATCCATTTCCAAACTGAAAATTGCCATAGAATGAATGGTGCTTTGTTTTATCTTTTTTGCCTTTAATCTTGTTGATTAAAAATTACAATTCACTGCTGTAATGACACCGGAATGAATTTCCTGGGGGCCTTTCATTGTTTTTAGTTTAGTTATAAAAACTCATTGATTTTGCACTCAACCCCTGTAAAACTTGAGAAATGCAGTAAGGCTAGGAGAATGTGCAGAGCTGTGCAGAAGAGATGACTTCTGTATGCTTTACAGCAGAATTTGGAACCCTGTTGAAGAGAGTTACCGATCTACCAGTACACTCAAATACCTGATCAAAGAATTCTGCAGATTTTTAAAGATAAAAACCACCAACAAACACAGAGCAAGGTGAAACTTATATGAACCCTACGCACTCTAAATTGATAGTTTTCTGAAGTTTGAGGTTTTCAGCTAGTTAGAAGAACTAACTTTACCTATAATTTTCTCCTTTAAATACAGAAAACAAAAAGGTCAAATGTCATACAAAAGTATTTATTGTGAATGAAGTTCAGAAAATGTGAACTTATGATTGCAAGTACAGCTCCAACTCTTTCTTATGTTTGTGAATTTTACTTCTGACACTTTCAGTATACAGCTAATGGGAGTGGAGTTCTCAAAATGTTTTTAGTGATCAGAACTTTTGTTCATATATTTTCCTGAAAAATCCATTCACTTACTGCTGCTGAAAAACAGCCTTACATCTAATAAACATTTCTGCTTGTTTGAATATTTCAACTATCTAGTCATTCAGAATGACCACAGCCTGCCATCTCTCAGAAGTCAAAGCATTTTTTCCCCTGTATCTTTAATTCAACCATACAGCATCTTGTAATGCTTTTGTGTTGAAGAGAAGCCAGAATGCAACCAGAAACTTATATTCCAGTGCTTTCTAAGATATAATGAGAGGATAAAGGTGTTTCAAAATAAGGTGATCTATTTCATAACACTGATAAAAAGGTACAAAAACAATCAAAGGAGGAAATACAGAGGTGTGTCCTGAATCCCACAGTTCTTCAGAGAGCAAACACCAGCATTGAAAGATTAGATTTTTCTTCCCACTTTTTTTTTTTCCCCCTTTCCAAATTGCAGCAAAAAAATATAGTTTTATAAATGACCTTAATGTTTTACAGTAATTGTCTAGGTGGTTAGTTTTGCATTAGTTTTTTTTATTACCTAGCCTAAAGGAAACCAAATCTGTGATTTACGTATGCCTGAACTGTAGGTTTGTTTTTTTTTTTTTTAAAGCTTGAAAGAAATGATATCTCTCATTAAATTAATTGATACTATTGAGGAAATAAGTCAATCAAGTGTCCAGGCTCTTAGGCTTTCTTTCTCAGACACCAGGAATACAGAACACAGTGTCCTGTTAAGTGCCCAACATTTCCACCAAAGCTGTGACATATGTAGGGCATCTTATTATGGAACAAACAAAGGACCAAGCATTGTCAGGGACATACTTTTTTAAAGAACACAACCTCTCAGTGTAGTAGAGACACCAATTCCTCTGTGCTGTTTTATAAGGAAATAATTTTTATCCCTTTATCACATGGGCCTATTTATCCCTTGGTCTTACAGTTTATCCATTCTGGAACCAAATTACAGTCTCATAAAATAGTGCAGTGGTATTCTAACTGCATAATTACAATTCAATGTGAAATACTGTAGACTGCTATTAAGAAGTGATTGTTTTGTTTAATTTCTGATTGTAAAATAATATTAAACACATCCATTGATAGAACATTTATAGGCAAAACGTAAAGATATGTGCAAATAATATGCATTTTCTAATTATAAACCATATTTACAGGTTGTTTTAATTTCATAAGTCCTGATAAATGTTTGGCATTCTTTTTCTGACTATATCATAGACTCTATTAGCTCCACTAAGATAACTTGTTTCTGTAAACACTTGAGGTAGTCATACTCTCTGTATTCCCCCTTAAAAGATACCCTGCTGCAATTTTTATACTAGATTATCCTCATGCATAGTGTAAAGGCTTCTTTGATTAAGGCTGGATGAATCTCACAATATCGAGACTGAGTTAATAGAGATTGAATACCTTCCCAAAATGTTAACGGTTACCTGCACTTAATGGAGAATACTCCAACAGTGAACGCAGTGACTAGAGGCCTTACCTTTGGACTATTTTTTAGTCCCAGTTAGGAAACTGATTACAAATCTCTATTTCTTTGTTCATCCAGGAAATATAAATATTGAGAGAAAATCAAAGTAAAAACTACATTAAAAGTTTGCCTTGAGTTTTCATAGAGATTGAGTCTGCATCCTAATTGTGCTATATTGCTCTCCTCCCATTTTATAAATGCTATAACTTAGAATTTAAAATAATATACTCCCCTTCTATATCAAAACTAGAAATTTTAGGATACCTAAAGTAACAATTAATTAGAAAGTCTGATAACTGACTTTTCAATAAACCATGAGTTTCTGTTAAATTTGGTATACAGGATTCTAACAGTAATCTTGCTGAATTTTAGCTTGTGTCAAATATTTGTGAACCATATTAAACATAGATATGGCAGCTGCTCATTTTGCTGAAGTAGTAAAAATTGAGCCACTGAACTCCAGAACTAAAAGAAAAAGCTATTAAATTACTAGCAAATTGGTCAACATATTGTTTCCAGGAGCTATAAGAAGTTATCTCCTTCATATAATGGCTCTGAAGGGTGCTTACGCTGTAGTCTCACTAATGAAATCCCTATTTCCATTGTACAAAACAAGCTCAAAACATTGGAAAATATACCAACAACAACTGTAACAGGAGCTTAGATGCCTAGTACACGTGGGAACTTATGCGTAGACATGTAAAGTCATGAGTTTAAATTAGATGTTGAATTTCAAGTTCATTTTGCAACTGTTAATTCTCTAGGGCAGAAGAGTGTTGTGGGTTTTACTGAGCATTCAGTGGCCCCTGTAAAACTCTTTGAAGCCATGAGGTATTCCCTTCCCCAACTGATAACATGAGAAGAGATCTCTGTTAGTCAAACTGCTGTTTTCTGTTATATCTCTGAGGGGCTTTTCAGAGCCAGCTCAATGAAATTCTGCTGTCAGGAGGTAATCTGCTGCAACAGAAACTAGATAGACTTAGCAGCTGTACAGGGAAGGTGAGGACTTAATTTAAGTGAAAAGAAAAATATCCTAGTCTAGGAACCAAAACAAGGTTCTAAGACAGGAAAGTCTGATTTAATGAAACATGCGAGAAAGCCTTACGGAAACAAAGTTTACGATACTGTGCTATATATGCTTGGTTTAGAAAAGACTGTCTTGAACAATTTCCTCTATTTTCAAAAAGTACCACAGTCTTTCCAAAGAGTTCCATTACTACAGATTTTGAAAAAGAGTGTTAGGAATTTTACTTTCTTTCTACAGAGCACTAGATTACTAAGAGGTATTCAAGTGATAAAATATGGTTGTGGCAGACTGAGAATAAGCCGTATTTCTCAAGCAAGCATGAAAATGGTTTCCTTCTCTTTGCTGTCTTTGTGCAGTGGGGTACCACTATTTTCTTCAATTCAAGTGAATTCATCTTTTGGAGAGGGTTGTCTTATTCTTATTTCTTTTCACTGTATGGACAAATACTTTTACCATTCCAAGAACCTGGTTTGGATAAAAATAAGACCTATGCAGTAACATAGTCAACATAGGCTGCCTGCCCCCTCTCATTCTGGCACTTCAGTAATATTTTAACTCATTGATTAATGAAGCTTAATCTCAGAGAGAAGAAGAAATCTTGATGTCCTTTTGCTTGTTGTTGGCTACATGTCTGTGGCTGTGTTCCTGGTTATGTGCTGAAAGGCACCATCAGCTGTGGGTCCTTGAACATCCAAGCCAGTGCATCTATTTTCTTTCTCTGAAATTAGGAATTTCTATAAACACTTCTGGGACCTTTTACTTACCTTTCCTTATTCTTTTTTTCCTTCTATTTGCTAAATTACCTCATAGTGTCAACTTCAGGAAGTAGAAAAAATTTATTAAAGATGTAGACACAAGTATACAGGTACCTTGGAATAAAAATAGTTCCACTTTGACCTAGTATAAATCAGAAATTTTAATTTGAAATCAATAAATATGAACAGAACAACTAAATTTTGTGAATAGATTGTGGTGTAAAACTGTTAGCATTTTATTACTAGTGAGTACTACTAAATAGAGAGGAACTGCAGCTCAACCCTCAGAGCTGAAGTAGAGCTGGCAGGAGACAAACAGTTTAAGCAGATTTTTGTCTGTAGTTTGGAATGTAGTTTGATATGAAAATTGTTGGGAAAGGCAGTAAAAGTAGGGTCCCTTTAAGTCACTTGTGAGTCCTCAAAACCAGCAGCGGGATACATGTCCTATAGGCAATACCATTTGTAAACGACTTCTGTGGGAACTATTCATAAATAAAATGAGCGGAGTTCAGAATAAAAATGATGAAACTGACGCTTTTTGTCACTGAACTTGCTAGCTGAAAGAGAGGATTAGCTGGTGGGCCATCTCTAATACAGAGAATATAGAGGTAACCGTTAATGAGAATAAATGTATTGGGAGCTTTTTGGAGGTTTTAAGTGCCAATAGATAATCCACAGTTCTCCTTAACTGCAGGGAAAAAAGGATTCAGGTCGATGAGGAAAAAGGACTTGAAAATGTTGTTCTCTGTTCGTTGATTTAAATTCTCAGATGACCATGCTAGAAAAAAGGAAAATTGGCATGATAGAAAATAAAAAATACAACCTCAAGAGGGCAAGCATTTATCCTTAACAATAATCAGAAAGCATGGGTAAGAAATTTTCAACAATAAAATTAAATATAGAGCTATTGATAAATCAAATAAGGTCTTAGAGTTTACAGCAGTGACCCTATTTCTTTTATAATAACATTTGGAAGCTACTCTGTGCTTAAATCTGATAAACGATTCTTTGCAAGTTACAAAATTTCAGTGTCCACATGCAAAAGCCCAAAGGGACAATAGTAGAGGCAGAGATACGGCTTTTATAGTGAGTGCTAATCTCATGCAAAATATAAAGTAAGGATTTAAATCTTTCTAAGATAAAGCTTTCAAAAGACCAGAGTTTCTTTCTCTGTCACACATTATGGAAAGGCAGAACTTCGAAGAAATAAAGCAGCATAGAGCAAAAAAGTTGAGTAATATAATCATCTGATTTCAAAAAAAGCTTTTGAGTCTTTTCCTAGTAAATAAAAATAAAAACAATCTACAGGAGAAAATAGAACAGCTTAAAGGAAAGTAATAAATACAGCTGCAAGTTTGAAGACCTTTATTGTTATAAAGAGAGGAAATAATTGTTAAAAGATATTTTACAATGTAATTTTCCAAATCTGTTTATTTCCAAAGGTATTGGTCCATCTCTGTTGATTTGCTCTTTTCAAAAATTTTCTTGCCTTGAAGAAAGTGAAGTGAGTTGAAATTGTGATAATTATATGCATGTATGGATATATATATATGTATGCATATACATGTGCACACACATATCTATACAAATGTATTAAAAATGCTGCATTATATTGTAATAATTTAGAATTTACAAGTAACACATTGGATTATTAGCTATTATTACTATGCTTCTATTAAATTTGTCATGTTAATACATTCTTAGGAGTCTGAGTTTTGGTCTACCCTGCAATACACAGTTTGAGATTTTTTATGGTACATCAGCATGGGGGGTTTTTACATTTCATTGTAAATTCCATGCAATCAGGAAAAGGTCATCTTTCCTGTTACCAAAATAAAACTATATTCCCGATGTCACATTCAATAGGACATTAAGATACACCAAAATGCCATGTTAGGTTTAATGCCACCATTTCCCACTCCCCACCCCAAAGAAAAAAAGAGAAAGGAAAAGGAAAAAAAAAAGATAAAGAAAGAAAAAGAAAGAAAAAGAAAAAGAAAAAGAAAAAGAAAAAGAAAAAGAAAAAGAAAAAGAAAAAGAAAAAGAAAAAAAGAAAAAGAAAAAGAAAAACAAAGAAATAACACAGGCCAGAGAATAAAAGAGGAAATAAGATAAAAGAAAAAGGAAAATAACATTAACAAACAAAAGGAAAGAAAAAACCCAAATCCTTGAGCCACAACCAGGAAAAACTGGGTTTAAACTGGCTTAAATTTCAACTGGCTCAAAAAACCTGGCAGAGGTTTTTTTGGGGAAAGGGTAACTTAAATTTTTTTTGTTTTTTGTTTAGCTGCATTTCATTTGTTTAACTAATAAAGTAGTTACTTCTTAAAATCTTTCCTTGCTTTAATAATTCAACATCTCTATATTTGTTTTATTTCATTATTTTCAAGTGACTGGGTATTACTACTAATCCTCCTGTGGCTATGGAAAATAATAGTATTTTATTGATTTATTAACAAAGTCTATATAAAATGTTACTAGTTGGGTAACACAGTAATGATTCTTTTCACTTACATTACTGACTATATTAATCAGTTGTAATGGTGTTGCTACACTCCAGAATTTGTTCAAATGCAAGTCGTTATAGTTTTATATTCTTTGGACATCAACTGCTGTGCCACCTAACTCACCTTTTGTATTGTGGTCGGGTCACATACAGACAATGAGCAAAGAATTCTCCTTGAGAAAAGCTTAGTGGATTCCTACCTTTCTGTTCCTGGTCACCCATTAATCTCTTGGACCACTGAAACAAAAAGCATTCATAAAGATCATTCAAGACTTGAGAGAATATAAAAATAAAGACACGTTTACAAAATCTGGAAAGAATGACGGCAGGCACTTTGTGAAAAGTTATGACATATGCTAACATTATAAGCCAAGACATTGGCACTTAGGAAATTAGGTCTTCCCACTTTGCAGACACAGGAGCTCAGAAATTATGATGACCTCAGACCAATTAAACCAAGAGGTTATTCCAGCCAAAGTCATCTCTACAAAGCCCTACTGCTTCATGCCAGAGTCAGAAATCTGACCGCAGTACAGACCTGAGGGTATGTGAGCAGATACTCGTGCTGCTCTTTGAAATCTACTGCAGTCCTCCAGCTACAGATGTCTTCTCTCACCCCTGGCAGGCTGCATCACCTGGAAATTGTGGGGAAACAACCATGGCAGTCAAATAAAACTCCAGGGCATGGCACAAGTCAGGGTGAACGGGCCAGCTGCCATCAAGTGTCAGTGCTGCAGTATTTCTATGAGTCACGGTCGGTTTATGTAACACTATCAAACAGCCTGAAACACTGACAGTAAGATTCTTACAAGATTAAATTAATTACTGTTTTAATACTATTGCTGTTATTAATATTATTTCTTACAAAGAAGGGAGCTACAGGAAAGTGCCATTAAGAAGTTCTTGCCAGAATCTTGAAATTTGCTGCTACACTATGCTTATGCATGCCTGATATTATGCAGTTGTCTGCTGGATTAGGTTTGGATCCTGTGATGTTCGTCTGAATTCCATTTTTGCTTTCAGTCTGTGACACCACTTGGAAACCACTTTCATAGGTCACAGACCTCAGAAACCAGAAAGCTGACATTAAGATTGTGGGGGGTTTTAACCAAAAATCAAACCAGGTGTTTAGTTTTTTCATCAAGTCAAAAACTGCTAGCAGCTTCTCTTCCTTTGCTGTGTTCTCTCTTTCCATATTTACAGCCCTATATGGTCTGCTGAACAAGAGGATATGCTGCAACAAATCTTAGCTGTAAAAATGTCTTTTCTCAGAGCTGGTTGGGACATTTTGGTTGCTGGCACAATTTTATCTGTCTTTCCCTGTTCTCTTCATTTAAATAATATGATAAATAAATATAAATAAAAGTGGAAGTCTCCTGTTATACCTTATTATGTTGTCAGTAGTGACAAACATCTATTTTCTCAGAGCATTCACCACGCTTCCCTTTAGCACCTTGCCTAGATTTTCTGAAATAGGATGCCTTCCTTTATTCTCATGGAAACCTTGGAGGTTTATATCCTGTTACACCTGTTTAACTGACTTCTTTTCTGAATATTCTGTTGTTTAAATAGCACATATACATATATAAATATTTTCATATTTCTAGAAATGCTATATTAATAGCATTTACACAGGTAACAGCAATGTATTATACCTCATTTGCATGTAGCTTATTGTAATGCCTGGTATCAAACCAAGTGCTAGCACCTTTTCTGCTGAGCAGGAACTGAATGAGACTACGATCTGTGGGATTCCTTAGCTCTGAGTAATTCCTGCATAAACCACCATACAGCATATGTTCTCCCACCATGTGCTCACTGCATGGGAAAAGCAACCAAGCATCCATCCTCAGGGAGTAAAGAGTGGTACTAGTTACACAGCAAGAAATTTTCAGGCAGTAAAAATCTCTGGCAAAAAAAGTAGTGTTTGTAGTGGAACAAAATAACCAAGCACACTAAAAAGTGAAAGGCTTATTTGTCACAAGTCTCCATTATTGACATCTTGTGTCAAGTCAAAACCAGGAGAACTTCTCGCATTGACAAGTGAGTAATGACAGTATAGAGAAATCCTGATGCCAGGGGGGAGGGAAAAACCAACCAAAAAACCAAACCCAGCAAAAAAAAACCCCAATCCAACAACTAAAGGCATGCAGACTAATCTGGAAGCTTTACATTTTCTCTTGGAAGTTCTAAGCTTTTTCTCTTAAACTAGCTGAGCTACAGATTAAACTGGACTGCTTATTCTGCTCTGAGTCTTAAATGTCATTTGTAGGTAGAATTTGTTGGGAAATTAAACTGGAAAAAACCTGAAAGATCTAAAAAAGTAAACAAAATTGCTGTGAATCTCCTATCCCTTTCTGTCTTACTACCAAACAGAAAACTAATTCTGTAAATTAAGCTCAAACAGTAGGTAACTTTGAAATCAGCATACCCTTATCTCCTCATCTCATGCTGAGCTCAAAGTCATCAATTTTATGTCTGCATCTTTACGTGAAGCAATTTCAAACTTTCTCCCTATTTTATATAGACAATGTTGGTGACAACAATTTTACATCATGTCCAGAAACCAAAACTGAATACATTAAGTATCTGAGTAGCTATATGCCAAACTCTAGGCGATATTCTTCTCTTACCTGGAATGTGTGTGAGTAAGCCCTGAAAATTGCCCATTTTTCACTTCTGTGTTTTGATTTTGCCTATTATGTGATAAACAAATTTAAAATGTAAAATTTTAAATTAGTGTTTTCATGTATATACAGGAAATTGAAAATCAAACAGTTTCAAAATGAAAATAATCTACCTGTCTTGGTAATAATTCGTCAAATTTTCGGTCAATTTCAGCTGAGGAACTAAATGTAAAAGGCATGAATTCTTTTGTCACAGTGTTGGTCCTCTGCTTTTGCAACTCTAACAAAATAGATCTTGCTAAGTCTATAAAATAAATTAATAGAGAAACACTAATATATAGCTTGAATCTTAAATCAAATTTCTGCTTTTAAGTTGTATCATTCTTCTCCAGCGTCTGTGCTGTAAAGAGAGCTATTGGTATGATTTGTATTTATTCTGGGCATGTGTTCCCACTTGAAAGAGTGCCTATGTGGAATGCTAAAGCCGTGTAGAAGGCACAGATTAAATCTCATCAGTACTGCTGAGTTCAAAAGCAAGGATCTTCATGTGTTTTTTCTGCTGCCTATCTTCATGCTGATTCAGAAATATTTTCATAATTTTGCATTCTGTTCTGGTCTCATGTTGCTCTCATGGATTTTTCAGGACAGGTTACTGATTAACAAAACTTAATCTCAGAATATAGAATATTGACCTATAAATGGTTTTATTGAAATTATTTTTGTGGGGATTTAAAAAAAAAGGCAAGTAAATTACATAACATGCAAGGTATTATAATGAAGTACTTTAAATTGTAGGTGGATCTGCAACTATTTTCCCTTCATTAAAAGAATTTTAATGAAACTTAGAGTAGGTTATTATTCAACATTTTGAAATACGAACTATGCTAAATTAATCACTTTACTTCTACCATGTAATTGCCATTCTTTTAATTATAGAATGAAAAAAAACCTATGAAAAGTCAACCTAAAACTTTTGATAGTTACCTTTATATTGATACTTCTTTATATTTCAATTTCTTCACACTTACATTGATTCTTATCCTATTTATAATGATTGTAAAGTTCAGGACTTTCACCTCTGCATTCAAATGAAAGTAAATGTTATTTTGTCACCTTCAAAGAAAATTATTTTCTTTTCTTTTTTTTTTAATATTTCTGCATCTTGTGTATTATTTAATCATGCCGGACCATCTAAGGGTTGTCATGCTCCTTACAAATTGTGAATAAGGTAACTGAAGTGTTACAAAAAACGTCTCTGTGATTTCAATATGTGCTATATTTCTCATCTTAAGAATTTTATTACAAAGGTCAGTACTGACTAAATAACTTGTAGAAATAAGGTGTTAATAGAAGTGCACGTGACTGCAGCATCTCAGTCAGATCTAAGACTGGAAAATCTGAGGGATAGCAATGATATTTTGAAGGATAGATGAGAGTTATCTTTAGTATTACACTTGTAAGACTGAAATAATTCCTTTTTCTCAAATCTCAGTGTCTAACCTATGCTAACAAACAAGACCTTTTATAATGACAAATTTGAGTATTAACAGAAAATTAGATATGAAAAATAGCTGGATGCTGCCATATGCAAACACTACTAATTGCTAGATACATGCTTTCAGAGAGCAAAGATAAGTATTTTCTGTATTTTGGATTTACAATAGGTGAACATTTCTGTTTCTTTATTAAAAACCTTAGGAGATCACAGCCACTTTTGATGATCTGTGGATGGTCCAGTCATGGAGTAGCGAAGCAAAATATTTGCCTGTGTCCATACCTCATTCTCCATGGACACTAGTTTTTGATTTTTTTGCATACTATGACTGAGAAATGAAAGAGATAATAAATAGTTTGAAATGCCATGGGAAAATATATTTTTTTAAGACTAAAAATTCAAAATAAAAAAATGAGCATTCTTTGGTGACATCAAAGAAAAATAGAATGCAAAAGCATATTTTCCCCACTGAAATAAAGTTTCTATTTCTAAAAAAAATATTTAGAAAAGTTAAAAGACTGATTGTGTGAAATTAAAATTTAAATTTCAGGTATATAATCTGTATGTCCACACATCTAGGTAGATAAAAACAATAAATGGACAGAATTTTTTTGGTTTTGGATGATGTATTAGATGTAAAAACAATTTCTTTCATACAAGATAACAAAAAAGTTTAAAAAATAGATTGGAAATAGAGAGTATTTCACATACAAATACATTCTAAACACAATAAGGCTGATTGAGCACTGTAAACAGCAGAAATTCTGGCCTGAACTGCAATTTCATACTTCTCCTGGCAGTTTTACCCTCAGTCAGTTATTATATCAGCTTCCATTTATAAATATCTACTCTTAATTATATTTAAATACCATTTAGCTCAAAGAATCCACAAACACAGACAGGTACAAGCTATATGCCAGGTCCCATTGCAGCTGCTGTAAAATAGAGCCTTCTCTGGGGTAATTGCATCAGCTGCCTTGTGGCAGACAACAATTTTAGGAGAAGTAAACTACAGGAGTGAACATAACTGCAGCAGCTCAGTGACATTGCCATAGCTGACTGGAAAGCTCAGCAGCTTGGTGCCAGGACCTCTCTACCCAAACAGTGCTCATTTAGCAGTTACAGATTTCTGATCCATTTTTATGAACTTATAAGAGTGATTGCATGCTGACTCAAGTTTTTGCATAACCACTTGGCATAGCATTTTGCAAAGGAATCTAATCCTCAGCCAGATAATGAAATCTGCATGGCAGGTCACTTGTTCAATGACTACAAAAGACCTCTTTTATGACTAGAAACAACCTTCCAGTAGCTAAAGAGTGCTGAAAACAGAGCTGGAGAGGGATTTTTTACTAGGGCATGTAATGATACGACAAAAGGGAATTGCTCCAAACTGAAAGAGAGTAGGTTTAGATTGGATATTATGTTGACTGCAAGGATGATGAGTCACTGGAACAGGTTGCCCAGAGAAGCTGTGGATGCTCCATCCCTGGAAGAGTTTGAGGCCAGGCTGGATGGGGCTCTGAGCAACCTGATCTAGTGGAAGGTGTCCCTGCCCATCTCAGGGGACTTGGATCTAGATGATCTTTAAGGTCCCTTCAACACAAAACATTCTGGGATTCTCAGAATACTCTATATTGAAATGTTGTGGTACATTAAAATGAAGGAGTTTAAATATGTGATTAAGAGATAGTGGGGAAAAAAACCTCACTGCAATTGAATAATAACCAGATACACTGTTATATGTGAAGAGTTACTCTGAAATACTAGCAGGAATCATTTAAACAAGGAAATTTTGTAAGTATATGATTTACAGGAAAATTACAATTGCTTAAAACCTTTTCAAGGAGTAAAAAATCTTCACACTATCTACTAATTTATTCTGTTTACATAGTAAAAATGTGTATGCAAGTGTATATCTCAGAGGTACCTTGCGTATTTGAGGAGAAAATGTATTGTGCATAGTATTTACAACAGAATTCCTTAAATTACACCCACTCCATATACATCACAGATCATTATATTACCCAGAATCCTGCTATAGTATCAGGACATCATTCTTGTGTGTTATTTGAGTAAGACATCATGCTGTTCACACTCTACTTGTAATTGATGATGACAGTCATGAGACAGTGCTATATTTGATTTATACTATTCATTGAACTTGAAGATTTAGCTTGAAGCTCCTGTCCAGTTTTTATAATCTTCTTTTAAGTGTAGAGCTCCTGGATATTGAACCCCTTATAACTATGACAACTGTGTGACTTAAAAACTTTAAAGATTAACATGTTAGATGAGTAAAAGAAGGATGTCAGGTACTTAAATTTCAAAGAGAAGGAATACAAAAATTAGTATGTTAGTTTAGCTTTGGTCAGGGGTCAAAACAGAGGTTTTTTTCAGCCTTTGGTATAATTAATTAATTTTTGTTCTCATTTTTTAGAAATAAGTGAATGATTTATTGGGGATTTACATTGGTCTTTGAGCAATGTCATGACAGAAGTACTCTCTTTCAGAGGATCAGCTAGAGCAGCTGACAGAACAGCTAATCTCTAAATGAAAGCAATATATTTCAATGACCTCTTTTAGAAACAGGTTCTTATCATTCACTCAGTAATTATCATAATTTGAAAATAAAAGATGCAAGTCCTTTGAGAACATGACTCACCAGGAACTTGTTAGTTCATGTTAAAATATACCGAACACATATAGGGCACATATTGATATCGCAGTATCAATATCACACAAATATCTCTTTAATGTCCAGCTAGTTATGCAGATAAGAAAAGCTGGAATTATTCAAAATCTAACAGTTTAGTCATAAAACCATGGGGTTTCAAAATCTTTCAAAGGCTCATTGCTGAAAAGTCTTCAAGAATTTATAATAACATCAATTAGCAGTAAAGATACTTATGAATTAATAACTGTCCAGATACAAGAAACAAAGACCAGAAAAAAACTTCAGAGTATTCAGTCAGTGTTTATGCACAAAATACATCACCAGCAGAATATCAAAAAGTTCTGTTATGAAAACTGAGTTTTATAATAAATGCCTGTGTGATCCAGAATAAGTTCTGAATGTTGACATCTAAATATTTTCTAATGACAAAAAACTATTTGAAATAATACAATTTTTATCACTAAAAAAACCCCCAAAGCTGCAAAGATAAGAAAGTTATTAGAAACTATCTCATGATTCTACTGGCACCTAAAAACCAACAACAGCTAATGAAAAGAAACACGTGAAAAATCTTTTAAAAATTTGGCTATAAACACAGACAGATAGCATAGGCCCAATTCAATTACTGAGGGCTGGAAAATATGTTTTGGAGTTATTCTCCATAGGTTGTTGAAAAAAAGTACTGCTGAGAGCTAAACTAAATGATAAAGAATGCTAGGAGTGCTTTTGAAGGAACTTGTAAAGTGCCACTATATCACTTACAAATTTATATTGGCCATATTTGAAAGCCATATTAATGCAGGCTGATCACGTAAAAAAGACAACTCAGTAGAACAAACAGGGAACAGAGAAGGGCAAGACGGATTATTACAAGTATAGTAAACCTTTCACAAGAGAAGTTTTTTTAGCCTGGAACCTAAGGAGGCTTTCTGAAAGGTATGTAAAACCATGCCAATCAGGAAATGGTGACTAAGGAATGATTACCTTTTGTTTCTCATAAGAGAGAAGCTAGGGGAAAAGAGATAATTTTATCAGTGGTTTAGAAACATACAAAAGGATATTTTTTTCTTTTTTTACATTAAAAAAAAATTAAAATACTTCATCAGGAATACTTCCAGGAAAATAAATATTATTGTCCAGATGCCAAAGTTTCTAAATGATCAGTCAAGAAAATTCAGATGAGTGATCTCTCTGGAGTTCCTCTCAGCTTTGTTTTTTTTCTCTAAGATTCTTAGTATGAGTCATTACAGGAGATAAGGTCTTTACTAAATGATTTGTCTCTGTGCAACTGTGTATTCCTAGAGTCATAACCCTGAATACTATTTTTTCTGGATTGATAAAGATTATCTTGAGGGCAATCATAAATCCTCTTCAAACACTTTTCAAACTCTTTCTCCTATCTCAATCTGACTGGGTTTTTTTGCATTTTTTACCTAGGAATACTAATGTTACACACGGTCACAGAGAATTCTGCCTAGTTAAAAATTGGAGATCAGATTAGAAAGGGAAGACAAAGTGTCCACCATTCTTAAGTGTACACCCTTCAGTTCATTTCTAGATCTGGACAACAGCAAAGTCAGGTCTCACTAAAAGTTATTAGTACTGTGTTATAATACAGAATCGTACAGAGTGTGTAGAGTTGGAAGGGGCCACTGAGACCAGCTAGTTCAACTCCCTGCTAAAGCAGGGATTATGTTTAAGAGCCTTATGCATACAATAAGAAATTTGGATCTACAAGGCTTGCACAATCAGAGAATCTAGACTTCCAGTTACCCAGGATTCCCAGTAATTTTTTTATAACCATGTATGAAGTACAATACAACTTTGCACTTTCATGTGGTGTTAAATTGTCACAAGCACACTTATTTCCAAAATGTTACATCACTTTCTACTGGCTAATGAATAAATGTCATAGTCTTTTATGTAACTAATTAAATTTCAATTAGTAAATTGAATCAAGAAGAGCTGACATTCAGTGTGGTACCTCTTCCTGTTTATATAAATCCATCATACAATGGATTTCTGTGAAACCTAAACGGAATAAAAGGTAAGGGAATTGTTCTGTTATCACAATAGTGAGTATATAAAATTGGAAATTTTTAAAACTATCTCCCATTACAAAGGTAAGGTGCTCTTTTCATGATAAAAACAGAGTTCAATGAGCTTTGTATTACAGCTTTGCAAAATTTGTGGCAAATCACAGGAAATTATCTAAATTTTGATATGACGACATTACCATACACAGAAGAGAATAATATTAATATCATTTTCATGGTCCATCTCTAGACATGATAAGAGGTGGGATAAAAGCAAGAATTAGCTGTGGACATATTAAAAAATTGTCATTACTATCTCATATTTTTCATGCAGAAGAAGCACTTTTCTGTGCTCTGACTTGCCCCCTTCATTCGTTCTGTCAGGCGTGTATCCTCAAATCCACTAGTTGCACATTAATTCGTTATCATTTTCACCTGCGGCATTTTTTTTGCTCATCACTTTTAAAATTTCAACAAGTCTTGACCAAACATAAAGTGATGACATTCGTCACCAAAAAGTAAAAGGTTCATTCAAAAATGAGCATCCTCTCCTGATAAACATTGGAAGATCACAGTGACTTGAAGACCGATAAAGCTCAAAACACTTGGACTTGAAAAAGGAACCCAAAAATTATAAAAAATTGCATCAAATAGTTCTTTGATGTAGAATAATCTTTCTGGATTTTTTTTTCATCACTATTCTTCCGCTTACCTGGGCGTTACATTACTTTTATAATAGAAGGAGAAAGTCAGAGGCAGTGGGCACATCATAGGACAATATGTGTTGCAAAATTACTTTCTGTATACTGACAACAGTTACATTTGATGTAATACTCTTTCTCTGATAAAAAAGAACTGTTCCCATAGTATGAAGCAGATTCTCTGTTAGAAACTGATTATGAAGCTAATGTGCTGAGGCCTGAGCAGCAGGCCTCAGCCAGAGCTGACTTACAAGATGAATCCTGGGCACTGTGTGAACACTATCAGTATTATTTAGATAAAAATAGATGACAAAGACACTTATGCTAGCTCTGTATAACCTCATGTAGTTATCTGCAAGAAATGTATCATTTTAAGAAACTTTCCCAACTGACATGAATGGAGGCTTGTTTGTAGGGTATTTTAGGGGTAGACCCTCCCAGCCGAGGCCTGGGCACTTGCTAAGACCTGGCCCCTCCTGGTCAGGAAGTTTCTGTGCTAAAAATATAATTGTGTCACGTTGACTTACTGATTTGGGTTTATAAAAGCTGGACCCACTTTTGGGGTGATTTTGGAGACCTCACCTAAGGGTGGATGCACCGCGCAGGATTTTCCCAATTGCCAGGAAGGGTTCTCCAGGTCCTCGCTGTGAAACGGGGCTCCCCAGTGACTGCAGGCTCTGGATGATGGTAAAGTATTTAGGCAATTGGTGATTCTTTCTCAATCACTACCCTTCTCATATAGTAATGATTAGGTCCATCACCTTGCTTACTTTTGCTTGTTGCTACAAAAAAACTTGTAGTTTTATTGAATGTATCATTTTACTTTTGTGTTGCTTTTTTATTCATAGTAAAATAAGACTATTCTTTCTATTGGTTTCTGTGTTCTTTAAATCTCCCCCATCCATTGGCAGAACAGAAGCTGAATTAGGTTTTTTTCTGTTTTAATAACATTAAATTTCCTAGACTACTGGAAAACAGTCTTTTGTATTTAATTTTAGATTTCCCAACAAATATATCCCTAAATCCTCACTTGACTTAAAACATTAGTGCAAAGGAGTGGTAAAATAAAAATAACTCTTGTCAATAGAACAAAACCCGGAGACGGAATTGAAAATGGATGAAATTTTGTAAAATAAAATCCTTCTACAATATTGAGACCAAAATTAGAAGGATTTGGTGTATTCAAAAAGAATATTAAGGTGAAAGTTGCAGTCTTAAATTAGTATGTTAGAATAACACAGGTGATGAAGTGAAGAGACAACAGAAGAGCAAAGATGGGCCATTCTGCTCTTTTTCTCCTTCAGCGGAAGCACTGAGCTACTGAACTGATGACTGTTCATAAATATCTGCAATACAGTTGGTCCCAGTACTGAGTATGACAGCTTTCAATAAAACATTCATTGTGATGCTTTGAGGTCTTCAGAGGTACATAAAATAGTTCCCAAACTGCACATTACATGCAGTTTTCCATTATACACTGCACAAAATGTCCTTGACATTCAAGAGTTTGCCATACATATTTTAACATGCATCACTCCAGGGTGTATTTGAAAATACCCTCCACTTGCCTTTAATAATAATGACTTGTCAAGTAGAATCCAGATCTTGGTTAATCTAACATAATACGGACTTGATGGTTTTTATTAACTGTCAAATGGAGCCCAATAGCCATCAGAAACATTTTTCCCTTCTGTCACGCATTTGTTCCCAGCATGTTTCATTTCTGACCACTAATGTAAAAGGTTAATAAAGTGCAGTATTAAATATCATTAATATTCAATATGCATGGCAAGTGAATAATTTTTCAGATCTTTTATTTTAAGGATGTTGGGATGTTAATGTGGCTATTCTGCAGCCTTGCAGAAGTGTACCACGCTGCATACATTTGCAATTTGTCTGTGAAGACTCTGTAAAGCATCTCTGCCACATTAGACTCTCTGAACCTGTATTAAAATTCACGTGACTGCTTCATAAATCTGAAAGGTTTATCTTGCTTCCAGGTCTATCACCTTCCCTCCTACTTTTCTCTTCTTGCTACCACAAATTACGATTAATCTAATATACTTTCATAAACATTTTATGCTATGTCAATCATAAAATGACCATAGAAAGCAAAGAGAAGGTCAGATTTTCAAATACCTGTTTACTGTCACTATGAAGCTGGTTATCAATGGTTGTTTTTCTCCACATTGTTATGCTTCCCAAACAAAGAAACCAAGTCAAGCCCCCTTATTACTATAAACAAATTGCCTGAGCAACAGTCAAGCTTATTAAAAATTCAAAAAGTTAGAAGACCAGAGAGATAGCTGATGTAATTATCATAGATTTGTTGTGATAATGGCAAAAAAATATTTTACTGAAAACTGTTCTGCCTTTATGTTAGTGACACTGGCAAATCAATTTGATAAAAAAAAATCTTAGCTTGAGATATAAAGTAGTATAGTAGGCTGATCTAGAGATTATTAAAGTGTTCTTCAAACATACTTATTGCAAATTATTTCTTAATAATTTTTTCCAATAACTATTAACTTTCTAGTGCCTCAAATGTCTCCACTAAACCAGGATAAAGGCAATGTTATTATGTTCAACACATTAAGGTATTACTTATGTGCCTGCTTATATGCTTTCTTTAAGAAACACATTCAGATTTTTACTCAAACCAAAATATTTTTACTTACCTTTTAAAATAAACCACTTAATTTGAAATTGTAAACTGACACAAAATTTCCTATCAGTCTAATCAGTAATAAAATTCGTTCCTTGTAAATCTGAAGACGTCAGACATGAGCCTTAGTGTATGTCAGTATTGCTACACACCATCTTTCAGTTATCTCTTCTAACATTGACCACCACTAATGAAATAACTTTCCAGTTACTCAGTGTCCAGCCTACACTATTAGTCAGTGTTATTGCTTCTTCTATAGCTAGAATACAAGTGTACCTACTTGTACCATTTTACTTTCAGAAATGTGAAAATCAGGGTTTCAAATTGTAATTTTAAGGTTAACCTAGAAAGGTAACCTTTGTATTCTGCTTATGACTAGGAGCAAATATGAACATTAGTGTGTTGTCCATGTGAGAATCAGACAGATGAGACGTACCAATTCCTTTCACTGTCCTACGTGTTTAAACAGAAAAAGGAAACCTAATACTTTTTGTGGGTTTTTAAGTATCAATTAGGATGAGGAGAAATTAAGGACGACTTATGTTGTAAAGGACTGTGTGCCAGTTTAACTTTACACTGTTCTTGAGCTATTTAGAAATTTTGTTGGTTCTCGTGAAAACAAAAAAAAAACATTAATGTCCTCCCTCTTCCCTGAGAGGATGTTTAATCATTTAAAAGTCAAGTGTATTTGTGGCTAAGTTAAAATCCAGTGTTTACTTACAACTAGGTCGACAGATCAAACTTGAAGTAAGAAGGCAAGCTCTATCGATGAGTGACACTTTCAGCCCAGGTGATCGTGAGCAAGCTCTTACTTTAATGAAGTTCCTACTCCCATTTGATGCTATCTTCTATGAAGATAAAATGAATTACTTAACCCCTAAGATTGCACACAACAATGTGCCATTTTCTGGCCATGCAAAACCTTGGTACTGCCAGTTGACATTGCTGCACTTCTATATTGTTTTCTACATTTTGATACTATTAATTCAAAAATTTTACCTATTTTTCTTAAGTATCTCAAAAATAGTTCTTTAGAGAAAACTATTATCAATAATATATTCACAGATATTAATTGTTTATGAATAATAAAATTTACCTCTTTCCCATGGTCATTCCATCAGCTAATTATATAAGAAAACTTATTTGCTCATTGAATTACTGCTTGTCAAAGAGCACTTTTGGCAAACATAGCATCTTAACACTGCTAATTACTTTCTTTCATATACCATATGGAAAAGAAAATCCTGAATTAATGTTTGGAAAAGATGCAATAATTACTTTGTTACGAGATGGGGCAGTTGTATTGTATCGTGTCCTATTGTGTTGTTAATTGGTTTTCACCAGCATAAAGAAATCTAATCATACAGTGTGTTCCAAATGCAGGATATTCCATACATTTGGTCTCATATTATGACGGAAATTGACTTTTGATGATAATATGCACAGAATGTGTTGCCAGCTTGTATTATTAGGATCTGTCTCAGTGTTAACATGCTCTCTTCAAAATGAAAAGTAAGGCAGGAATTCTTTCATTGGGTACTAACCATGTTAAAAGTGACACAGGGAAAAGAAGAACAGTAACGAAAGGAACAATAATTAGTACAGAACTTGTAGGAATGGATGAAAGATATTTAAAGTTTTACTAAACACTTTTTTTTTTGTCCTATTAGTATGCTTTTGTCCGTCCATCAGCATCATTAATCTATATTAAATTTCTGGTTTTAATAAAGCATGTGTATATTTTAAAATAAAATATAAGGATTTTGTTGAAAGAATACTAAGGATGTTATGTCTTTTACTACATTATTAAATGTCAGCTTTCATTTCCACCTGTGGTGATGGGATTGCTGTACTGTTGGGCCAAAGCTGGGTGAGGTGTAACTCACAGGGGGTATAGTGGGAGACTGTGAGGCACAGCTGCTGGGAGCTTCTTTGTGGTTCCACTATGCAACACATATGAAATCTCCAATAGCTGAAGAGACATGGAGCAGGTAAATGTTCTGCAAAATTCATCATACTCTAGTAACAGTCATTATAACAGAATATTGTGCTATTTCAATACAGAGCAGCTCCTGGAAGTCAGTGGACTTATGTTGCTGAATTGCAAGGGATTTACTCGATATTTAGAGCAACAAAATAAGAAAAGGATCTGACCTCCTGTTCAGCACTAGGGATTTTCAGCTTCTAAGTTTAATCTAAATTCTTTCTTATTCACTGAATTGATATTTTTTATATATTTGTGAAAAATCTGCATACCACCCCTTCAGAAAAGACCTGAAGTTGCTAGCATAGCCAAACAGAAAAAAACCCCAACTATTCCCTTCCCCCATTTCCACTTATTTCATTGTAAATGGGCAGTGTGCAGGGTGAGGTGAAATCCTTCCTTGATAAATAAATGGATAGATTTTTAAAAATGAAATAAATAGGGAATTGCTTAAAACAAAACTGTATTTGTACACAAGTTTAATTAAAAATAAAAATATTTTTTAAATAGTAACATTTTTATAGTGGCCATAAGAGGCTCCATAATGAACTCTCAATGAAGGTTATTCATGCCTTGTTGCATTGATGGTGACATCCTTCAGCCTCATGGCTAACAGGAGCACACTAACTGTGAATTAATGCTGTACAGTTTATGCCTTACCATACCTTATTGCTTAATTAAAATGAACCAGTTTATTAAACTGGAGAGATGAAGCTTCACCCCCTACATGCCTGAATGAGTCTTTGAGCAGCACAAAAGTCGCTTTCAACTTTCCTCATGTCAAGCCTCTCACAGCAACTATTCACTGTGAGAGATTTGTTGACTGTTCCTGAATACAAGTCACTGCTTTCATGCTGTGGCAATCCATGTATTTGCAGGATAATGAGTTGTGGGAATGCCTAGATTCTGCACCCCTACCTTTGCTTTTAGCTGTTCTCCTGCCATAATAAAACAACTTTTTGAAAATACATCCTAAATAGCTATTTCTGAAACAACAATATGCTTTACTTTCAGTACTTTGAATGCAACAACCCTGTCAAAGACAGTGCTCACAGAGCCACAAGTTTCAAAAGAAACATTTTCTCACAGAATTGCTTAGGTAATCTTCATTTGAAGCTGGAAGACAAAACCTAGATGTGGCAATAATGTCAATGCATTTGCTACAGAATTATTCTGAATCTCACACAGGGTGAGTTGATTACAGAAAATGGTAGACTCAAAGTATTAATGGGGTTCAAAGATAAATTCATGTAATTAATAAAGACATAGCTTTCTGCTAGTGACATGGCCTTGTCATGTTTTAATAATTTTACAAGCTTATATGGCCTATAATTATATTATTCCAAACCTGATTCATTGATCATATAGATTTTGTTCCACTTACACTTAAAGAATTGTTTTTCCTAAATTACTGAGGTTTTTTCCACATCATCTCTTTTTCAAGATATTACTTTATACAAATTATGTTCCCTATCCCATCTTTTTCTTTAGTGCTTTTTCCCTCAGCCTCTTAGAAACAAGAAAGAAGAGTTTGCTACAATGCTATATACAATTGGGGAAACTGGTCACAGTATTTGATAATACCTGTATCCTTCCATTCTCCACAAGTTTCTCAGTTAATTTTTCTTATTTTGCAGCCAGCTACCTGCAGGTAGCTAGCTAGAAACTGAACTACAGACTGCAGGGGTAGACAAAGTTGTTGACTCCAGTGAGTTTTTTACCAAAGTAGTAATGAAAATTACCACAGTTTTCACTTTAATCTTTGAAACTTACAGCTTCCTCAGGACAAATATAATTTTCACCTTCCTTAAATGAAAGGGTTATCCACTTCAATGAGATTTCAAGACAGTAGATTTATTTCCATTGCTATTGCTTCAATAGGAAACTTTTTATTACTTTTATAAAATTATGACCTCTGCTTTTTCTTCTATTTTTATCCTTCTAAATGTCCATTTCTGTCACTAAATAATTCCTTGAATACATTACCAAACCTTTTTGTAATGATTCATGCAGAGTAGAGATATGTTTTTTACTGATTTGCCTAATCAGTATCACACTTTTCAATCTTCCTAAATCATTACCCTTGTCAGAATACTTCTGGGACCAATGAATTCAGCCAACAATTAAAAAAAAAAATGCAAAATGTTAGTTGCAGGCAAATGATTCCTTTCTGTCCAAAATATTCACTGCAATGTGTAGACAGGCATTAGATATTATAAATGTTTTTTTCTTAATACACATTTTGGCCCTGGCTAATACAGGAGCACTCAAAATAGAATACTTAGTCATATTTGTGGGCATGCAAAGGGCATAGTATGAAAATAATTGGATTTGAGAAAAGGTCTCTGGGAGGTCATAGCTACTGATGGTACTTCATATAAAATTTACATGCTAAAAATTACAATTATAGTATGGGCAGATACTAACACGCAGAATGCAGGCTAATGCTGCCTAAGGCTTCCTGTTCTAAAGCTGTTTTCATTTGTTGATAATTTTGCTAAACTTTAGCCATTGGGAGTGAATTGTGCATGCTGCACCACCTTGATTACGAATTTCGTTATAAAAGGATCCATAGGCTACAATAATGTATATAGAGGGGAAAATAGAAAAAAAAAAATAGAAAAAAAAATAAAGGAAGAAAAAAAATTTGTGTAAAAAAGAGGGGTTAAGAATGCTTCTTCTTAAGAGACAGTAACATATCTATTATTTTGGACAAGGGTGTCAGTAAACAATTTTTCAGCTTTCTGCCACTTTTTTTATTAAGAAAAAAATGGCAGACCACACTTCCATCATAAATTTCAAATCCAATGACATTATTGAGATGCATTCAATAGAGACCTGTAAAAAAGATTTAATACTGAACTCTGAAGCTGAGTTGCATTTCCTCCAGAGAGGACACACAGTTTTTATTTTCTGAACTCTGAGCCCTCAAAGAAGTAATCAGCCACAGCCAGAACTGACCTGAACTCGTACTGCTTCACGTGACGGACTAATGAGCACAGACCTGAAAAATGAGACATATGTTCCTTCATGTTTATTCCCTTTCCTGAAAGCTTCAGGAGAGTGAGGAGTGAATGAAAACAAAGATGATAGAGAAGTTGTGGGACAAATGAGAGTGTGGTGAATAAGAAGTGGGTATAAGAAGAACTGTTATCTGAGAGAGAAGAAGAATGGCTGAATCAGTAGGGAGGAAAGCTATTTGCTTATAGGGAATTCAGAGATGCATTACTATTGGACAAGAGAAGAATCATTATCCCAGGGTTCAAGACCATGATAGAAAAAGGGGCTGAGGGAAAATAGGATTTAATGAAGATAAAACAAGAAGTGTAGGGGCAGAAATACATTTTGGGTTTTGTTTCTCATTTGGCATAGTCTCACCTACAGCTGTAACTGATTGCAAAGTCGCAAGATCCTACATTAATTTTCTGACTGAGAAGGCTCTCTAAAAAAACACGTTCCTCTCTGAGTACCATTTCCAAATAAAAATCATGCTCTGGTATGATTTCTTCTTTTATTGTAAAGGTTTTTACTTTTTAAAGGAAATTGCATCCAAGAATCATGTAAATAATTTTAAAGTCGACCTTGAATTTTATAATATTATCAGTAACATTTTCAGCACTGCATTACTACTGGGAACATTCTCCAATCATGTATTATTAGCATATTTTGAAAGAGAAGCTCTCTTTTCAAAGGTCACAGCTTCTCAATTCAAAAGGATCTGGGGGGAAGAAAAAACAAAACAAAAGAATGATGATAAAAAAAGAAAGATGAAAAGGAGAGAACTTAAGCAGCAGAAACTAATCTTTGGGTGAGAAGAAGAGAATTAAATTCACACTGAAATCTTGAGCTATTTTTGGAGGTTTAAGTGACATTTGGTCTACTGACAACGTTAAAGGACAAGAACAATTTCATTTCCATTTGGTGTAAGCAAGGAATTTCAACAAAATGTCTGGGCATGCTTTGCATTTCAACAATTATACTCATTCAGGGGCATCTTTGTTTTAAAAAAAGTCTTTTGAAAATAAATAATATTTTAAAGAAGGAAGTGGATTACATTTGAAATACATAGGGTATATTAATTACGGAGTGTGATGCACTTTGTCTCATAGTTTTTTCTTTTTCATGTGACTGAAACTGTGGCAATTTGTTGAAATACTTCTGTTTCCTGTTAAGTAGTTCATCAAAATAAGGAATGCTTAGATGACATACACCTAACTATTTTTCAGTCTTGTTTATAACATAGGTTTGCAAAAATGTAACAACTTTGGTGTTCCTCTGAAACCAAAGTTAAAAAACACTGCCTTTTGGCAACATTTAAGCATTCCTCCAGCAGTAGAAACAAGTGTGCTGCAGTTAACAGTCCTAGAAAATATTTCAAGTTTGGCATCACCGTCGAGGCACTCAGCCAACCACTTTCTAACCTGAAGGTATAAAGAGACAGACTACAGAGGGGGTTTAGAGAAGTACTTGAACCTCAATACAGTAGGTGCCAACAGATATGGTAGAGAACAGATATATGTGGGACAAAGGGAAAACTGCTGTCATTTATCTGTTGCAATGAAAGACTATTATAGATCAGTGGTTCCTTTTGCTTTCCCATTTTTCTGTAATCATTACATATCATTGGGATAAAAAGAGGAATAGCACATACTTAGGTGTTCCTTTACTGCATAGTTCATAGAGAGGATTTCTTGTAGCATTTGGAAGAGCATTTCCTTCATACAATGTAAAAGATGAATGATAAACTGTGATTAGAATGAAAATAATGTTCTCTAACAATTTTGAAGTCAAGCAGCTAATAAGAAAAGTGACTGGTAATTCATTATGATTTTCATGTCTATCAATAAAATACCTGAAGCAAGAGAATCGCATAACATTGCGTAGCCACCTTTGTTTCACTAACTGAATTTACTTTGTGGATAATTATGTAAAAGACAACGAGTCTTTTACCACACTGATTTTTCCTAGTGGATTACAAAAAAAATAGGTATAAGTTTGTTCTCAGATGAAAAGTATTCTGTTGGAGTTCTTTCCTCCTTGAATATTGTTAACTATGTTGTGAGTTGCAGGCATGCAGAAGGGGGAATTCCATTATTGTGCTGAAAACATTCTAAATAGGAGTTTCTAGCAATGTGTTAGATTAGTCCATGGGAAGAAGTCTCATTCAGGGTATCCTATCCCCGGTACTCCTATTATTGATGGGTTTTGTACAGATGTCTTATTTTACAGGGAAGACATATTTCCTTAATCTGAAGCTTCATCATCGATATTGTGGTGGGTTGACCTTGTCTGGCTGTCAAAGATATCCATTCAGGCATTCTCTCCCTTTCCCTCCTCAACTAAGTTCATGAGCCAAGACAAAGACAGGGAAATCACTTACTGATTAACGTTAGGGGATTTTTTACTCTATAGGACATGCACTTTCTTCGAAGTCACTCCCCATGGCTGTGGCGCTCAGCTGTGCCCTGTGGTGGGTGTGTTGGACCAAGCTGGAACTGGCTATGTAAGGTTCAAGGAAGCCCCAGCCTCTCTTCACAAAGTCTGCCCTGCAGTCCCCCTGCTGCCAGAGCATGGGCCCCTGCAAACCCACAAAGACATTTTCTGTACTATTTTGAAAAAAATAAAACCCTATATCTTTACTTAATATACTGATAAATATTCAATGTAATATACTACAAATAACTAATAACATGTGTGAGAAAGGACATTTTGTTATAGCTTTATATAAAATAGTAAAGAAAGATCAAACAAAAGTCTTACATTCAAAGTTGGAAAGGATTTTAAATATTTAAATGAGGTAGTTCAAGAATATAATTTATCCTTAGCTGGAAATAACTTGATACATTAATTTGAAACCAAGAATGAGGGTACAGAATAACAGAGCAGAAGTCTCTTTGGACAATCTTTTTTTGCTTGTTTCACATCTTAGTATAGTCAAGAAAATTATACTTGCCATGAAAGGTTTGGTACCAACCAAATCCACCACATCCTGGTGCATAGAAAAAACAAAGAAATTATGAACAAGGCATGAGAAACTATAGGAGGTCCTGTGAGATAAGAAAGTGCAATTAGGTTGTCAGTGACATCTAGATGAAAATTAATATCAGCTGTCTTATTATGAACTAAACCTGTGAGACCCTACCTAGTCTGCAAAGAGAGGTCTGCAGAACTAGGGCACACAGAGCTCAGAAGTAGGTGAATACTAACAGTGTTAAAACATAAGCAAAAAATTTCTTCATGACAGAATGAGGAACACTGGCCATAAAGCACAAGTTTCATCTCAACATGAGGAAGAACTACTTTGTGTTCAGAGTGGCAGAGCACTGGAACAGGCTTCCCAGGGAAGTCATGGAGTCTCCCTCTCTGGACATATTCAAAACCCACCCAGACACATTCCTGTGTCACCTTCTCTGGGTGACCCTGCCTTGGAAAGTGGGTTGGACTGGATGATCTCCAGAGGTCCCTTCCACCATAATGATTCTGGGATTCTATGATTTTTTACAAAGAAAACAGTCCAGGCTTAAATGGAGCTGACATGCAGACATGATTATGTTTTGTCATAAATACATCTTCTGCCATTCAAGTCCAATAGACTTCCAAAGAAATTCAAATGGACATCATATATTTGTAAAATTGCAGAACTACCTCATCACATGGACATCAGGGAAAAGTATGGTGCCTGGATGATTTTTCTATAGTAAAAGTTCAGAATTATTATCTTCAAATATGGTTTGATGGAACTAGTGATTGTTAGGATAGGGCAATTCAGCAGGTACCATAACACAAACCTGTGTCAAGACTATTGTTTGGAGTGCATCTGTCCCTTCCAGCTACTAAACCTCTTATTCTACAAAATCCTATTCTAAAAATTTTCTTTTCTTAATCTTTCCTCCTTGTTCCCTTGCTGTCTTTCCTATTGTGTCAGAGTCCTCAAACGTGGCATTGTAAATTTTCATCTTCTTTATTATAGAAATAGTGCATAGCCTGCCCATGAAAAATTCAATGACCATTTTACACAGAGAAATAGCTCAAAGAACACTCTGAATTTACCCATATAGAGTTGCCTGCAAATGAAGAGAATATTTTATACAGTTAATTTACTATATTTTAGGCTGACAAAGTGTTACAAGTAGTGACTTATAGTCTGTCTTGTATCAGCCTAACTCTTACTCCATTTTAGGTTAATCAATATTATTAGCTTTTCTCATTTAACAGTACTAATATGTGATCATACTCCCAGCAATTTTACAATTTAAGGTTTAATAAACTACTATTTAATTTTTTTTTTATTCTTGATTTTTAATGTTTAGCACATCAATAATAAATTTAAAATTTTAAAATGAAATATATTCTGCTTATGGGATCTATTGTCCATATAGTTCATTGCAATTGCAGTATTTTTAAACTGAAAGCTACTGGTTTCATTTTACTTCTGAACATATTTAATTCTGTTTTCTGATAGTTTGCAGTAACCATATCTAAAGCAAGTAAAGCTAGATCCTAAGTTTAGAACTTCAGGCTTTATCCTTACGTCAATGCCACTGACATACGTGTTACTGGTTGAGAGCCAACCTGTGCGTTTTAAACTTAACAAAATTTCTGGGGTGAAAATTTGTTAGTTATGGCACTTATGAAGCACCTTGATTAGGTGTCAGACCTTTTTTCCCCTCCACATGAATAAAAGCAAACTTCTCCCATAGTACTGTAAATCATGTGAAACCAACTGCCATGAAAATGTGGGGTCACAGTCTCTTTTACAGCATTGGTGCTAATAAATGGCAAGTGCTTACCCATAGGACAACAATTCACAGCAATTTCATTTTACTGCAACTGGTACTTGTGACTGCAAGGTGAGAGACTGTGAATGTGCCGAGCATTTGAAGCCTTGAGTATCTTGTTTATTACTGAGGAATTTTAACTATTAGCATTACAAACAGGCTTATATGTTTGTAGCATGATATTTTAAGGTAAAAGGTGTGTCAAATTTCATATATAAAGAAAGGCTTTTTGCAAATGTATTCTGTTTGTGCATTTTTTTTAAATTTTTCCTTTAAATTACTTGGGTTTGACCAGTCGAGTAAATTATTTTTTGTAAAGAAGAATAATTACCTGTCCAGATGCCTATGAATGTAAATTGGTTTTAGACTCAATATGCCAAGGCTGAAGAATGTAATTTTGTACATACAGTTCATCTCCTCATCACAAAAATGATACAATTCTTCTGCTTTATGATGCCTGTGTCTAAAACTATGTAGATACAACTTACTGCTCTTAAACCCTTCTTCTTTCTCAGGTAAAATATATTTAACAACAAAAAAAATCCAAATACAGGGTTAGAACTTAACACTTATCAAAAGTGCCAGGGTAAATTAATATAATGGAAATATATTTAAAGATAGTTATCACTGTCTAAAAATTATATAAATTTTTCAGAAATATTATGGTAGTAATGGAATAATCACTAAATACTGACATCCTTATTTTAAAGTATAGGCTTTTTTTTTTTTTTCTTTTAATGCACAAATTCTTTTATTTATTCCTTAAGTGAATGTATCAAGCCAACACTTCTGTTCTCTCTCTTGTCAGGCTTTTTTGGAAGCATGCTCTCTTTTAGCCTATCAGCATATAAAATGCAACAGGAGTGATCAGCTGATATATCAGCAAGACAAAACACTTTGTGTATAAAGTTGTTTCAATGAACACAACTGAAAGATATTGAGCTTATAACACTACAAACTTTGATGAGTTAGTGAACCTGTATATTATTAATAAAGGAGCAGTTTGGTGGGGAAATACTGCTTTAAATGAAATATGAATGCATTGCTTGTGCGTAAGAGCAGCACTTAGATTTACTTGCATGTTTACAGATAATGAATCTATAATAAAGTTGAGATCAAATTAAAAACATGAGATTAAAACGTTCAGTACTACTTTGCAATTTGTGGATCAGTTTTGCTGCTGCCTTGTACTCAGAAGTCTCAAGGTCTTAAACACTGGCTATGATAAATGTATAGCATTAATTTTTCAGGCTACTGTAATATATTTTATTTGTCCTAATTATCTTTTGAGGTGTTGAAAAACAAAACAACCAAACAAAACCAGAACAAAAACATATCAGATGCCTATGGAAAAAAAAAATTAATTACACAGGCAACCATAAATTAAAATATTTCCATTTGACAGTAATCATCAATGAATAAAATATATACTTCACCAGAGATTGCTATGACTCTTCTACATATATGGACTTTATAATCAATCCAAAAAATAACTTTACTGGCATAAATATTTTATTTTTTCTCTTATGATGATTTATGACCCTGATTTTCAAGCATATATATGTCATGAAATGTCCACTCCACTGTTACTGCATTTGGGGATTTTTTGTATTAACTCTGTGGTTAATAAGTCCGTAAGTTTACAACTGGCTGCACAAGGTGAAATGAAAACCAATGTCTAGAGTACAAAAGTTCTGTTATATAATTACTATTTTTTCAGCCATTAAATTTTTGAGTTTAATCACAAATTAATATTTTAAATTATATGTGTATTTATCAAAATGATGTGGTGGGTTGATCTTGGCTGGATGCCACATGCCCATCACTGCCCTTCTCAGCTGGGGTGGGGGAGAAAATAAGATGGAAAAAACCCCCTAACTTTTAGGTCAAGACAAAGACATTTTAGTAGAGCAAAGGAAGAACCTCAAAAAATGTTGGTCTGTACTTCTGATCAGCAAGTAATGTCTGTCCATTTCTTGGAAGCTAAGCTTCAGCAGGCATAGCACTTGTTCTTGAAGAAAAACACTATAAACAACAAACACCCCACTCTTCTTCCTCCTTTTCTCTGCTTTTATATCTAAGCAGATGCCATAAGGCATGGAATATCCTTTCGGTGAGTTTAAATCAGCTGTCCTGGCTGTGTCCTCTCCCAGGATCTTGCCCATCCCCAGCCTAGTGCTGTGTGGGGAATGTTGGAGTGACAGCACTGATGCTGTGCCAACGCTGCTCAGCAGTAACTAAAAAACTGGCATATTGTCAACACCTTTCTAGCTACCAATGCAAAGCACAGCACTGTGAGGGCTGCTGTGGGTAATAGCATCTCAACTAGACCCAATACAAATGCCTATTTGTATGTAAAAACAATTTTTTTCTTTTTTTCATATGTGTGTATGTATGTATGATACCTGAAAAAAAAAAAATTGAAGCCTTTGTTCTTTTGGGTTACTAAAAGCAATATTCAAAATTAAAGATAGGATTCTAATATGGGTTTTCACATAAGCAATATTATGTCTTTTAAATGAGCCTTCTGAAATGCAGTTTTCAGAAGACTTGACACGAATAGGTTTTTGTAGTGAAACAGAATGGAAGCATATCTTTAGATAAATAAATACTGAAAGCAACCAGCTTGAACTTAGGAAACTTGGAGAAAGCTAGATAAGTTTGGGTCACTTTGGTACACAAAATAGAAAAACTCAGTTAAACAATATACTAAGAGAGAAAATATCAATGTTTTCATCTATAATATTTTATTCTTAATTGCTTGAATTTGTGGAAAGTAGCAAATGAATTTTATAACAGCTAAGAAAGGGATGTTTGGTGTCAGATAAGAACAACATTTTCTTCAGGGGGTAACTTTCAAAATGTTTCTCAGATGAATAAAGTGGAACAGTTTCAGACAGAGTGCACAGGACATGGCTAAAGAAAGCCAGAGGTTCTTTATAATTTAAAACACTGCCTAAATACTTTGTGTTCCTGGGCTGAGTAGCAACGCTGATAAAACAATATTCAGATGCAAATCACTTTGAAAAATATTACTTAGACTACCTATATAATAGACTTCAGCTAGAAATTATTTTTTATCGTATTTTTCTGTTTTTTCAATCCAAGGACGTTTGAAGTTTAAACATTAGACTTGCATTTATAATGAACTGTAGTGTACAGTAATTGAATTCTGAGAACTGAACCCTTGAAAAAGTCCATTGTCGAGTAATGCTTAAGTAAGGATTGTATCCATTTACTGAAAAGCTTTTCCATATTCTTCATTTACTACTGTACCTACAGAATGTGATTGTAATTCTGCAGTGCTGACTTACATAAAATTACAATTTTATTATGCCTCTACATTTTTTCCTTTTTTTTGTATGTTCACCACTTACATTCTCAGTGAATCTGTTTCTTAACACAAGCATATTTTTCCTAAATCCTATGGGAAATTAAGACATAGGAAAAAATTATTAATTGTACATTTTGAAATTTAAAGTTCTACAGTAAGATACATATTGATTCACAGCTAATGAATTATCCAATATCAATTCAAATTTGCTATGAAAATTTTGTTTAAAGTGAAAGCACTAAAAGCATGTAACACTTTCCTGCAAAGACTTATGAAGTATCCAGGAAACATCTTTTTTCACTTTCAGAAGTTTCGTATTTCCTTGAAAGTATGATGAAAGTAAATGATTAATCTGTTTTTGTTATTTAGGAATTGCAGAAAAAAAAATTAGACCACTATATAAAAGATTGTATGATATAGAAAAAAAATGTCTTTGAATAACTGATGTAGTGTCATTCCTGTAATGGAAAAAAAGTACCAAAAAATGTAATGCTCTGTATAAAAAATAGCATACAGATGTAAGATTTACTTCAAAAGAAAAGTCTTCAAACAGGACTTTTTTTAACAAATCGTAACTCTTAAACACTTCTTGCATATTTGCTTGTTGAGCTTTTGATGGCATACCCTCCCTTTTCGGACAAGGGTGAAAGAGCAGAGGAGGCTGCTGTCCTGCTAAAGTTCTTTATTTCACAGTCTCATAGCTTTCTTGAATGCAGAGTTCGAAGGGGTTTCATGATAAGGCCAAGTAGTAACAGCAGCAGCAGTAGGCAAACAGCAAGTAGCAAACAGCTTCTTCTTCTAATTCTAGTTAGGTTTTTTTCTTACAGAAGTGTGGATTATATTTGTTAATTTGTGGTGGCTCAATGTTTTATTGTATTTTTGTATGTTCTTTGTACCCCAATGGTTCATCCCTATCTCCCCCACTTCGATTCCCAGCTGGTTTGCCCCAGATCCAAGCCGCACCCCTGGTGCTCCCAATATGGTTATCCCCTCCCTTGTTCTGGCTCCTTCCCGGCCAATCGCCCAAACCCCGCCCGGAGTTCTGGACTGTTCTGTGTCTGTCACCCGAGCCCTCCCTAATTACCCTAATATGGTCTGCGTCAGTCCCCTGAGACCCTGCCCCCTCGGATACCTCCCCTCTTGGAAATCCCCTAAACCTCCAGGCCCCTCTGGGGCATGTGATTCCTCTCCCTCCACCCACCAAGACCATTGGACCAGGTGTAGGGTCCTCCCCTCTGGCGCCCCTCCCTCCTAATCCTCCGATTGGTCCCTGGTCGAGTTACTCCCCCGATTCAACCCCCCTGTATAAGGTATAGTCGCCCTGCAACTGTTGCTTGTTCACCACGCATCCCCTTCAATAAGGTTTGGATTCTATCCACTGCCAAGCCTCCCTCCTACTTTTTATCTTTCCCTTCCTCGAGGGCTGCTGACTGCTACAGTGCCTGGAACCTTCTCTCTCCAGGGTAGAGCAGAGGCTTCAGAGGAGCAGCTTCAAAGCTCTGTGCCTCCAGCTGCTCCCCACTCCCTCTGCACACCACTGGAGCTAGCCTACGCCGTGGTCAGTAGCGGTCACTGCGACATTAATTGACCAATAAGATTAACACATGATTCTAGTTTTTCTTTTCTTAACCTATCCTGGTCTAATTCTAACAAGTCATAAATCTTACGCAAGTATTACATAGGTATTACACAGATTTGCATATATAGTTTCTATCAACTCTTACTGTTTGTGTGAACACTCTATCTAAAAAATGTGAACAGTATAGTTCCATCTATGTTTTGTCTAAAGTAAAGAAATTCTGTGAAAACATAACACTTCTGCAGTAAGAACCGTGTTTAAGGTCTGTTTGCTAAATCTTTTCAATGTTTAAAGCACTTAGCATATATTTCTACTAAAAGTTAAAAAATCTGTATTTCTATTTCACTTTGGTGTGACTTCATGTATCTCAGCTTATCCAAAGGTTTTAATTCAATCCCTGTGCTTTGGCGTTCCTCTGGGCCTGGGTCCAGAGGAGCTTTCACTCCAATGTTTCATGACAGAGCACACTGTGAACCATGCAAAATCAAAGTACCCTCTTAACATTGGGTATATTAGATAAGAAGCAGGATTATTTACCATGGGCTAAGCACTTTGAGAATTCTAGCATAAAAAATTTTATGAGAACTTACTTGCATCTGCTAGCTTGGAATTCATGTGTAGAGATATACAGAACCCTTTGTAATACACTAGAATAGTCAAATGCCTGGGTTGCTGTCTAGGCTTTGGATCTGGGTCTTACATAGGCATCACTTGACCACTGGCTTAAAGAGTACTTGACTCTCCCTATTACAGCATCCAGATGCAATGAAGGCTCCAGTCACCCTGGGCTGAAGTCAGCTGATTGAGTTTGTTAGGAGGTGCTGGAGCTCCCTCTGGCTCACACCCATGTAGGTCCCCCCACCACATCTCTACTTAGCAGCATCTGGCACCCTTTCAGGTTGCTCAGTTTTCCAGGCATACTCCAATGATCCTTGACCTTGTATCTAGAGTGTCCAGAAACTCCCAAAGCAGAATCCAGAGACTGCCGCACCAAGTGCTGTATCTGGTGGCTCATCTGTTAGCTGCATTCTAGAACTGTTCAATTGTTCTCCATCAATTCTACATATTTGACAATTTTTATCACAGTTCTTCAACATGACAAAGTTTCTTCCTTTCCTGTTTTTCCCACAAAGGACTCGCAGTTGTCAGCTTTATCAGCATTCATAGGATAATCCAAAACTTATCGAATCATTCAAGCACTTAGACATCAACAACTTAGTAGATTTTAATTTAATAGAAGTTTAAATTAAATACTGGAATGGTAGGAAAATACTAACAATAATGTTGTTGCATTGTTTTTCTAAAAGCACTAATAATATATTATTGAATGCAAAGATTTATTAAAACTCGTGAAGAACAAAACTCTAACCCATACGAATAACATATCAAGAGCCTTGGGAAAAGAATTGTGTGACACTGAATAAGGATGAGACCATAGTAACAACCCCTGCACCCCTCCACTGAATAAAATAAAAAAATAAGATCTTGAGACTCTACAGGAACAAGGTCATACTAGATGCCATTTGTTTATGCAAATGACCAGCTACTGGTGCAGAACTGTATAATGAGCTAACAAAGCTGCTCACATCTGCCAGCCTAATGGAAATGGCTTTTAAAGTACAACAAGGCCTGCATTGAAAAGAGCTGGTTGAGCTGCTATCATTTCAGACTTTGGTGTGCTGAATTGATCGCCCAGAGCCCATACCCTATTATTTACACGTACAAGTATATCTGGTTGTCAGGAAACTGTAGCTCAATATGTGCTGTAAGGCTTAAGCTTTGTTGCTTGAGTTTTCTCTGATTACCAACCTTTGAAGACTGTCTGTTAAAGATGATGAAAAGATCATCTAAAAATACACCCAGCACATTTGGTTTAATTTCCTTTACCCATTTCCTTCCTTCCTTCCTTCCTTCCTTCCTTCCTTCCTTCCTTCCTTCCTTCCTTCTTTCCCAATTCTTTGTTCTGTTGCATAGCAATTCCTTAAAGAGAAATGACAATGGCTATTGTTTACAATTTATTCAGTACACATAAATAGTGATAAACGCTGTAATGATCAGATCACTCATCATTTACACATCTCAATATCTAGCAATATCCAGTCTGTCTGGGTTTTGGTTTTGGTTAGGTTTTTATGGGTTTCAATGCAGACAGATAATCTACAAAAGCAGCTCTTCTGCAGACAGAAGTTGAAGGTACTGGTGTCTCCTGGTAAGGGGTATAACTGGACAATAGCAGGAGAACTGGAAGAAACTAGATGTTGATTCAAACTCCATGCTTTTGGAAACTAAAATCTCAGGTACTCAAATGTCTGGTTAAATTAAATCAACACAAATTTTTTTCTTTCTTTTAATACTTATACTATCCTGCAGTTTCCTGTGAATTAGTATATCATTAGCTGAAAATACTTCCTGAATTGCTAGCTTAAATTATTATCAAATCAGCAATAAAATAATATATCTTGTCAGAAAAACAGTTGTTGATTAAACCCTGATTCAATCTTCTTTTCTTCTGCACAGAGACACCTTTGGTAGGTGCTCACAGTCAGGGGTAGATTCCAGATTTCTGTTCCTGAGGTCTATTCATAAGCTAGGGTAAAGGAACTGCACTTCATTGAGATTTAACTGTGCTAGTAGAGTGGGATATTATCCATTCATCTCATGTGGTGGCATAACACTTACTTTGTGTTTACAGAATTGATGTACCCATTTGAGGGTGCACATCATAAACATCTTCATATGACAGGCAATGAAAAATCAAAGAGGATTATATCTTTCATATAATTTTTCACTTAAATTTCAGGTTCGGTCTTGTTGCAAGACAACAGTCTTAAAAGTAGATATTTTCAGTGAAATTTATGTCTTGGTAGAAGTCTATCAGTATGAAACAATTGCAGGAGGTTCTTTGGTAGAAATGAAATATGTTTCAGTGAAGTGAAGAGATTTTAAAAAAACTATGATGTGTTTTGGAAGAGTACAATTTTCTTCATATTCAGAGGTCACTAAACACACACATTTCTACATGCATATACACATTATTTACAATGCTTATAAGTATTTTCAATTAAACCATAAGTTGATTTATCAAGTCAAATTGTAAGTAGGACAATAGGACTTTAAAAGGTTACAGAAAATAATCTTATTGCAGGAGTCATTGAGCTGCCATTGCTTTAATACCATCAATAACACAGTCAGGGACAGCCAACAGGTTGTACCCTCTTCTCTCCTCTCCTCTAATTTTGTTTTCTGTGTTTTTATTTCATAAATTATTATTTTTTGGTAAGAAGTTGCTTATAGTTTCCCAAATATATTTCAAGGATTGTAGTATGTTGTTCTGATGTATTATTTTAATACAGTTGATTATGAGAAAAACACTCACTGAAATAATAGACATGTCAAGAAATACTCTAAACATGTCCCTAAAACCTAGATTAGAATTTACATGGAGTGTTTAAGTGCAAATGCTCTATATCTCATTAGCACTCTGTGAGGTATTCAATTCTTTTGCTATAAATATCTTTAGGAAAAAAAACGAATGTCTATGAATCTGTTGGCTCTGCAGCTGATCAGCTTTGCTGTTAATATGTACTGATGTCAACCAGTTGCAAGAAAGAAAGGACAACACAAAGACCAGTTGCCAAACAATTTGCACTCCCTGTAGTGAGGCAATTATTCCCTTGGAGGGTCTTATCATCTTTATAACATGAATTCTGCACAAGCTCAAATGTACTTAGCGCTTTCTACTGCATTACTGGCACTGTAGTTCACACTAGGGATACAAATTACAGGGGAAGAGGGCTGAAATAAGTCTGTATCAGTGACATGAAAATTAATAGACCAACCTTCTAATGTCAAATTCTCGGTTCTGAGAAAAGTTGCTGTTTTAAAGATGCAAATATGTCCTACACAAAGAGGGTGGATGGAGGGATATATTAAAAAGAGTAAATTTTCTCACATTAAAATAATAAACATTTGCGAAAAAAACCCACCTTTATCAAGAAGTACAAAGATGCAGTTGAAGATTATAATATTAAAGGAGGAAACACAATCTCCTAGAAGTAAATATTGCCATTTTGAAGTTGTGAAACATATTTTAAAAGACAGGAAATCACTTTATTGTCATTGTTTTTTCTTGCTCAAGTGTAATCAGCATGGCAACTTTGCAATGGCAGCTGGTAATACTTGTATGTTTAATACTTCAAATATAGGAAGTTTTTCATGTCTCTGACCTGAACATGGTATCGACTTAGTCACAAAGACATATTCCTAGGAGATGACAATGAATAAATCACATTAAACATAGCAAAACGTGATGAACCGTTGCTGAACTTTCTACTTATCAGGAGAGATAAGCACAAGGATGCTGCTAGGTGTGCTTAGTTTATGAAATTCACATATTTTTAATAATTTCCTTTTTTCTTTAAATTTTTAAGTCTGAAAGCTGCATGATTTCATACAATTTATTTAGTCGTATACCAATCTGTATTCCTAACTTTTGAGAAGTTGAGAGTTTGTATGAGCTTTTGTTTCTTGCATTTTTGAATCCAGTATAAATTATATTGTTTATTAGTTCAGAAGATATATAATTTGTGACACCTAAACACTGCAATTATACAGGGGTGCTCAGACAAACAACTGTCCATGTATTTCATTCAAATACACTCATATGACTTCATTGCAGTTACTTCCGCGACAGAGATGTAACAGCAACAAGATTTCAATTATTGTCTGATAAAGATTCATTCTTGTCAGTAAATATTTGCAGAGTCGGAAGGCACAATTTTAAACAATGCCTGGCTTACTATTAGGCTACATGTGTTTGTTTTTCCCATTTGCCTTTAGTGTACTTTAACTTAAGCAGAGCCTCACATTAGTGCTTGAAAGTAAAGATACATCATGGCTGTTGAATTTTGTTGGAACTGGGTTTTAACTCAGGGCAATGAATGCTGCTAAAGCCTTCTACAAGAACAAGTCCGAACGATGACCGAAGAATAACTGTTACAGGATCCCAATATTTAGTCCTGTATTTTTTGTGATATTAGTTTGTGTGGCCACATGTCATGGGTTAGCACAGCTACAGAACTGATCCTCCTGCAAAGAGGTGCTTACAGCTTCCTCTATGACCTGACTGAACCTATCAACTGGCTAGTTTGAATATTGGCAACTTTTTAAGCCACTTAAGGAGCTTGACACGCCTCTGTGATCCACATTTAAGAATGAACAAACCCTGGGAAAGCTCTCTCTTTCTTCCGGCCTTGGGAGAGGTAACTGGGGGGGTGCGTGCGGCCCAGCTGGGCCAGGCTGGGCCCTGCTTGCCCTAGGCCGGGCCGGGACACAGCCATCCTGGAGCTGTGTGGCCCTGTTCCGTCCACAGTTTCCCCCTCCACAGCCCTGTTACCTGCAGGCGGCTCCACACCCCCCCCACTCCAGCTGAAGATTCATCTGAGGCGATGCCCGGCAAAGCTCATGTGACCAACAGCAATAAGTGAACTCCAGCTGTGGGGCTGGGTGAGATTAACCCTTTCAGTGCTGTAGGTTTCCTCCGGAACAGATGAAGCCTGCAGACATCAATCCTCTCCCGAGTCAGAAGAAGAGGGTAAGGTAATGGCAAGTTAAGAGAGCACCAGAGAGACACCAAAGTCAGTAAAGAAGGAAGAGCTGAAACCCTGAGGGAGGAGAAAGAGGAGATGCTTAGAAGCTGAAATTCTGTTGTAAAGCTATGGTGATGGAGCGTACATCAGAGTACCCGTTGTAATTTCATGAAAGCATGGGGGGGTGAAGCATTCAAATTGTATTTGGGAGCAAAATACCTGTGCTGAAATAAGCAAATGACTGTAATTGTGAGCAAAAGTAGCTGTGCTGAAATGAGCAAATGTTGAAGTAGCTGTAAGTTGATGAGAAGTTTGAACAGGGAGAGATGGAAGTGATGAGGATTCTTGCTCCCAGGGAAGGAGAAGACCTCTGTTCCTAGAGATGAAGATGCTCCCAGAGATAGGTGAAGAGAACCTTTGCTTCTGAACGGCTCATCCTTAAAATGGTACCCCAGTAGCTCAAGATTGGACCCTCAAAAGCAGTTGTGGGGAGAGCTGTAAGTTGGGGGAAGGGACTTTCACATGTGAGCAGAGAACCAACCTGGGTGGCTGTCTTGTTGTGACATTGAAGCCATGAGAGCAATTCTTGTGAAGATGTCTCCATAGCACGAGCAAGAGAGACTCCTCTCCCTAAGTGAACTGAAAAAAAGGTTATTATAGAAGTGGTAAACTGACTGAAAATCTCAAGGGTTGTCTTTTTACATTGTCAATGGTAGAAGGGAAAAAGGTGCGGGGAGGAGAAGTGTTCTGAAGGTTTAGTCTGACTTTTTCTTTCTTTTAGGTCTGTTAATAAACTTCTTTATATTCTTTTAAGTATTGTGCCTGCTTGCTTTGCTTTTTCCTAATTCTTATCTCACAGAAGGTAAATAAGTAAGTAATGAGTATTTGGACAAAACCACTACACTCTAATTGGTGTTTCCACCTGGTTACAAACTGAACCCACTACACCACGTTTTGATACTGGGGGGCTACAAGGGATGCTTCTGTGAGAAGCTACCAGAAGCTTCCTCTATGTCCAGCAGAGCCAATGCCAGGCAGCTCCAAGATGGATGTGCCACTGGCCAAGTGTTGGCCAGTTAGAAATGGTAACACCTCTGCAATAACATATTTAAGAAGGAAAAAGAAGTAATTGCACAGATGCAATTGCAGCCAGAGAAGAGCAGGGTGAGAATATGGGAGAGGAACAACTCTGCAGACAACAAGGTCCATGGAGAAGAAGGAGGAGGAGGTGTCTCAGGCATAGCAGCTGAAATAACCTGGCCCATGGTGCAGTCCATGGTGAAGCAGCTGTGCCCCTGCAGCCCATGGAGGAACACTGGGATGCAGAGATCAACCCACAGTCTATGGAGGAGACCCATGGCAGAACAGGAGGATGCCTGAGACAGGGCTGTGAACCCATGGAAACAGGCTTCTGGAAGGGACCTGTAGAACCATGAAGAGAGGAGTCCACACTGGAGCAGGTTTCCTGATAGCGCTTGTGACCCTGTTGGGGACCCACGCTGGAGCAGCCTGTCCTTGAACGACTGTACCCAGTGGAAGACTGACCCACTTTACAGCAGTTTGTGGACAATTGCCCATGGGATGGACTCATGCTGGAGAAGTTTGTGGAAAATTGTCTCTCGTGGGAGGAAACCCACAGTAGAGCAGGAGAAGGACTCTTCTCCCTGAGCAGGGGTGGAAAAATCCTGTGATGAACTGACCATTACCCCCATTCCCCATCTCCCTGCACTGCTGGAGGAGGGAAGGTAGAACTGGGAAGGGGGAAGGGTGAGGGAAATCTGGTTTTAAGATTTATTTTACTTCTCATAATCGTGCTCAGACTTTTAATAACAAATTAAATTAATATCTCAAATTTGAGTCTGTTTTGTCCGTGAAAGTATTTGGTGAGTGATCTCTCCCAGCCCTTATCTCAAGTAATGAAAATCTTCTTATATTTTTTCTCCCCTGCCCAGTTGCAAAGAGGACTGATAGAGTAGCTTTGGTGGGTGCCTGGTGTCCAGCCAGCATCAACCCTGTGCCCATCAACCCAAGTGCCCTGTAAGTAGAAACATTAACACCATGAACTGAAACACATGACCCCTGTAACATGCGGCTATAGGCCTTTTTTTGTTAGAACTGATAGAGCAACAGAACTAGAAAGTGCTAGAGAGTCAGTGTAGGAGTATAAACAGGAATATTTAAGCTTGAAATAAAAAATTCGGTGCAACTCGAACTATATAACTTTGGGACCTTTGTTGCTACCTCGGTCCTGGATCCAATACTTTTGTGGGGGAATCAGGATTGCCTCTGAGCAGAAAGTACAGTCATTTACAGTGATTTGATTACTCAAAGCAATATTCAATTCAAAGAAGCAATTCAAATATGCAATTTAAACAAAAAACCAAACCAAAATAACAAAACAACGAGCCAAAAAAAACCCCAGCCACATAAAAAACCAATCAAACAAGCCTGTTAATGTTTTCCACTGAATGCTATAGTCACATATGGTGAAAGCCTGTTTTCTACAATGTAATTTGGAGGTCTTGGTCAAGCATCAGTTTGCATTAAACCAGTGCTTAGATTCCCAAGACTTGAGATTTCTCACCAATATCTGCTGAAATGTATGCTAAAGCATATTCTTCTCTTCTTCTCTGCTTGTTCTTTTCAAGCATTCAGACTAATATTTTCTAGTTCTGTATTCCAAGCTTGAACTCATAGAAAAAATTCTCTTCCACTGAATCCTCTTACCTTTTGCTTTTCTCCACAGAGTTGTATGCCTCCTTGACTAGGTTAAAACACTGTAATTTTATAAACTGAGAACATTCTAAAATATAAAATATTTTAGTTCCTAAATGACACGTGATTATGTCAAGAGGATTAAGGGAGAAAGTGAGGGCTATTAAATTCTCAGTGGCCACATCAAGTCACACTACATGTCTAGCAGTATGGGGAATGTACATAAAGGCAGATATATCAACCACCTTTATGCAATTCAAACAGAGAAAGGTAATTTTGCAGGATCGTGTAGTACCACTATGAAAAATCTTGGAAAACATCTTTATCTGGCACATCCCTTTCATCAGCTATTCTTTTAAAAGGGGAAAAATGCTTATAGAATTTTTTTTTTTTTTTGCTTAATTATAACTGTATTTGAATCCTTTGCTACTAACCCCTTTTATTTTATGGCAGAAAATGCTAAAATAAAATATAAATCTGTGTTTGAAAAGTCATCAACAACTAAGCTAAAAATTACGGAACAACTTATGTCTGTAAAAAAGAATATATGGGTGGAGGCTCTTCCTTGCACAATCCAGTACTCTCCTATATAAAGAGTTCAGAATATGGAAACTAGAGACTGCTAGTACAGAGGTGCAGGAATTACACCTCATTTGAAATGGAATAGCATTTTTATTAATATTCTCTGTAGAACATATTGTATTTTAGTAATACTTCACTTCCTCATTCTTTGTTTCCTCTTCTATCTCTACATTTTAGGCCTCCAAAAATAAAAATAGTGAAGAATTGGTGTGTAATTCTAGTTATTTAGATCAGCAATTCAAAGGTGAAAAACTAATGGTTGCTTGTGTACTACAAAATAAATCTTGTTCTTTATGTGTGAGAGTCTGCAAAAGCCTCTTCATGCTCAGTTTTTCCTACATTATGTCTGATAAAGTCCTCCAGGTCTTTTTGCTTCTGTAGAAAGTAACTTATTTATATACATTAGATGTGTCTTTAAGGTTTGACCTCTGTGGGATACATACAATTTGTGCCTGGGGTCTGAAAAAGGATAGGACACAGCAAAAAAAGGACCGGGAATTGGACCTGCAATGAACTCCTGGTCATATGCAGTTCTAAACAACTCTCTCTCTGTCTTGACAGTTCAACCAGCTATTGCATTTGAATTTACTCTCTTTGGGCTGTTGCATCATCCACCTTGTATCTCATGCTCTTCTGGCATCTTATCTCTACACTCTGAAATCATCAGTCTGGAGACAGTTATTCCAAATTAAACATGCAAAACATTGAGCAGGTTTGGCTTCCTCCACTGTCCATCATCCTCCAGAATTTTGTACAATACTAAGGAGAACAACATGGACACATGTCAGTTTATGTCGCCTAACCTTTGTGATTGGGTCATATCTCAGGTTCATTTTTACTTGACATTAGAGATGTTTCTATCACATTTGATGCTACAATGCTTTCAGTGTGTCCTGGCAGGAGTTAAATCCTATTTTCCTAGTGGCATCCATGACAGCTGAGGTTATTCTCCAAGTATTTATGTTATTGTGTCTTTATCGCGTAGCAGATTTTTGCCTTGGTGATAATATCCTTCCTAACAAATTAATTCATTATTATTCTTTTCCAGTTAAAATTACATAAATTAGCAAGTATGTTATAATCTAGCATAGGTAGTACTCATCTGATATTTCAGATGTCAACTTTTTGTCTGACTTCCAAGATTACTGGTAAGAAGCATTTGCAAGAAACATGTTCACACTTCCAATTAGTGTTTATACCACAGAGAGCTTGATATACTATTGATCTCTCTTAGCATGGTTGCCAAAAATTTCTCCACTAGTGCAATATCCTGTAATTGCAGATATACAGATGAGAAAAAGAAAAAAGGTTCCCATTATAGGGGAATTAAATTTATATGATATTTTAGAGTTGCTAAGAATATTGAAAAACATATTCATGTGGAAATAAATTCATACTGAAGTCTCTGTGACAGGCCCACTTACAGACAATATTCTTATCACCTGCATACTCAAAGTCTAGACATCATCTGTTTTCCTCCCTTTGGTAGTGGGATAAATCTTCCCCAGGCTTCACTCAGCCATACCCAAATATTAGGATATTTCTCTTCACTGTGGCAGAATTACTCACTTTTTCAGGAGTGCAAAATACTAGGTCTCTGACGGGGTCAAAAAACCCATTGTAGTGAGTAAAACTGAATGCATATCTCCATTCCTGGCTGGGCTACCTTGACCAAGGTGCATGGACATATGCCATGACATTATCCCTGGAAGAAAAAATGCTTAATTTAAAAAAAAGACCCCAAATCTCTAAAATACTGGCTACAAAAGTGATCCTAATTTGGGTACATTATGGGTACAACATTTCTTAAGTTGTAGGTGATTTTTGAAGATGTGGAGGAAATATTTTTTTCCTAGTGATTAACTCCATTTTCGATGATAGATATCAAATTGAAGCCACCACTTGCTTTGGGAAAAGAAACAAAGCATGCAAATAAAATCTTGAAACTTTACAGAGTATTGAGGAAAACAACAAAATAAAGAAAACCTGTATTTTCCTTCACCCTGAATGAAAATAAATGTGTGATTTGGTAAAAATCATGAAAATTTTTATTAAATCCGAAAATTGTATGACCAAATCACCAAAAGTTCCTTTTTATATCACTACTGCAATGTTTCAAGATAGTTGTAGTTTACATAGCCCATGTTCACCTGCAGGGTCCAGCTTCCCATATGTATTGCTATTTCTAGAAAGCACCACTCCTAGTAAAAAACTGAAGTAAGGGTAGAGATTTGCATCACTGTTTACCAAAAAGGATAGCAAGCAAGGAAGAAAAAATAAACAGGAACAGAAAGCATTAAGTTTAAAAATTTACTTCAGACAAAAATTAATTTTCCATCAAAAAATCAGACTGGAATGAAAACTCAAACCTTGTTTTATACATACTCCCAAATCTAAGGCTGGTTCACAATGCAAAATGCAACCCCAAAACCTCCCTGTTAGTGTCCTTTTCAACATTAGCTGGGGTTTTTTTTGTGAACCTATCCACAGTGTAAATTGTTAATAATTTTCTGGGATGATCATCACCTGCATTGATGTGTTTTTATTATTTATCATGGATCAGATCTTGTAACATTTTTCAATTTGACTGAAACAAAAATCTGTTGAATGACCTAAAAGCTAGTCTCAGACAAACAAGAGTTTTAGGGAATAAGTTATAAAAATCCCACCACAGGTCAGTAAAGTGTGGGTTCAGAAATTAGGAGATCAGCCTTCAATGGCCTTCCATGAAAAGGTCAGTAAATAACTTAGAGTCATGTGATTTTTTTTTTCTAAATCCTTGGACCTAAATTCCATCCTGAATATACAATCTACATCAATGGGGAATATTTTCTTACTCAGCTCCAGCCGTATTCATTGTCTTGACATATGAATTCATAAGTTGATTCATTTACCTGTTCTTTTCATACAGTCTTTGCTATCTTCCTCTATTTCATCTCTCTTTTACATCTCTTGCTATAAATAAAATCTGGTTTTGTAGCTTATCCTTCAAGTGTAACACCTCTGGTCCTCCTCTGATGAAGTGTCTGCTGTCAAAATGAGTCGAGGGCACACAGTTCTTCACAGCATCAGTCTGTATCTTAACTCTCAAAGGCATTGCATTTCCCAGAAGTCTCTACACCCTATTTTTGTAACAGACTTTGTACTGACCAGGCATCATTAGCAGTAGCAGATGCTGACACTGACATGTCCAAGTTAGTCTTCCTGACATTTCAGTGGCATTTTTCCTTAAGGATGATATTTGCTTTTCCTACATTGTCTCAGCAGCCGGCCCCTCCCACCAAGTCCTATAGATCATGATCAAGACAATGCCTTGGTCATCCCCACATCTGTTCTGCCCTCTTTCATTCCTATATTTAGTGCATTTGCTGTCATTTTTGATTAAAGCTTTGAAATTGGCAGAGCATTCTGACCTGTGTTTTTATCTGTCTGGCAGAAACTTATTTTAATTAACAGCTTTCTAACAATTAGTCACATACATTTTAAATCTCTTACAGTATAAGAGAGTAAGTATAAGAGAGTAAGTAAGAGCACAGTATAAGAGAGTAAGTAAGAGTACAATATAAGTACCCCCAGTATCAGTATCTGGGGGTACTCTAAAGAAATTCATAACCTTTAGAATTGGATTCAGATTGGGTGGGGGAGAGGAAAAAGTCAGTAACAATAAAACAATTTTCCTCTATTTTTCTGTCCCTTACAGAACTAAATAACCTTTAATTCAGTGGCTCTCAATGCTTGCAAATGCTTGGCATTCAGCTCCAGTAGCTGTACTTTCACAGGACAGTGTTACTATACACAAGCTTTTCCCTACATTTATATCTGGAGAGCTGCGCTGGATTGAAGGAGGTCATGCAAAGGAATAAAGCAATACAGAACTTGGTGTAACGCCATTATGAGGGACAATCTATACCTGTTTTCCATTTAGTCATTGGCAATACTTCACAATAACTTTACTAAGCTAATGCCTACTGTTTTTCAGTGCATTATGTGTAGCAGTAGGAAGCATTAACAGAAAGACTCCCTTAGACTGAGCTCATGAATTTGAACAGTAGGAAATGATTCCTCCTACTAGTTTTATACCAGCACTGCAATTTCTACCGCATGTTTCAATAGGTCCTAAATCATAAAAAGGACTTCAAGACCTGGCTGTGCATTTCATATAAAAATGTCAGCATTAAAAGAAACATGGAGAACTAAGTCTCTCATTCAAAGAATGATTTAATCATAGAGATATACTCTTAAGCTCTCTCTTTGACATAAAAAAATTTTAGACAGAAATGTTTTTGTTTGATAGAAGAGCTCCATTATATTAAGACTCTGTGTCTCAATACATAGGAGATATAAATTCAAATCCTTCATAGATAGGTGGGGTTTGAACTCTCAGGTTCAAACCACTTCATAAAAGCCAGAGCATAACACATTAGTTTTGGATGTATCTTCTAGCCAAAATCTCTTCCTCCAACATTTCTATAAAAAAGGCTAGTTTCATCTATATCTTTCCAAATAGTCTTTTGCAACTGCTTTGTATTAGTGTGATCAGAGAATACTCATTAGACTGAGATCCTTAGGGGCCCCTGTGGAAAAGGTGTAAGCTCCTGACTAAGCTCAAAAGTTGTCTAAGTGCTACACTTCTAAGGTAGGGGAGAGTTCTGAGACATGCAGAAAGGCAAGATTAGGCAAAGGAAAAGCTTTTATGAAGCAGTGATGCCTCAAGGCACCTTAAGAATAAGGGAGACAATGGTGAACATAGAGGTTTTGGATTACAGTACAGAAATTATGTGATTTAAATTCTGATTTATATTGATTAAACCCTAGTTTCAGATAATCTTAGTTTCAGCCAAAACATGGCTCTATTTACTAACTTTTTAATTTTCTTTTTTTTTTCCCTGCAGAACATGTATTTTGGGATCTTCCCACAGGAGCCATAGATTTCATCCATTTTTAATTTAAAGTCTTTTTTTTGTGGCTTTTGTTTTTGTTTTTGTTTTGGGTGGGACGTTTTTGTTTTTGTGGGTTTTGTTAGTTTAGTTCAGCTTGTTAGTTAAGAGACGGAGCACGGAGCAAAGTCAAAGACTGACTACATTATTGTCTGTTGTGTACTGGCAGTACACCAAGGAAGAGTAATTAAATAAACAGTCCTGGAGTCCAACAACAGTGAGCACCTTAGGCAACCACTTCCAAGGGTGAACTACAGCTCCTAGGGAGGCCAAGTCTAGAATAGTGTTATATTATATGACTAAATACAAACATGAAAATGGATGCCCTTGTGAAGGGAAAGGAGAAGGAAAAAGCAGAATAAAATTCTTGATTTAACCTTCAGCATGTTTATTTCTAGTGATGGATGCTAGAAGAAAAAGTACTGTAACATAAGTTGTGAAAAAGAACTAGAGACAGGGCTAAAAATATCGTTCAGGTTACCTTTTTCCCTTCGGTTTTCCTGTCTTTGTCCCCTTTGTCCTCCATATGGTTTCAGAAAAACAGGTTATTTTCTTTATTAAGCAGATAATCCAGCCCATGCAAAAAGATGTTTAAGTTACATTAATAAATTTCTGCTTATAAGCAAGGGCAATACAGTCCCATGATGAATTAAAGGGCATTTGTACATCCTGAGATGATGGTCTCCTTCCACTTTGGTCATATGTTAATACCTCTAATGTAAGGTTACTTAGTGCTGAGGCTACAGGTATTGAGCAACACTTGTTAATATTTTTTGATCCCTGTGCCATAATTTTCAAACAATTAAGAAAGCAGATACATGAAAGCTGCAGCACTGCATCAGAAATAAATAGCAAAAGTGACACAGACATAGAGCAAAGACCTGTTCTTTCTGAATTTTCAGGTTTCTGTGCCTCATTTTGTGTCCATTGCTGTACATATATCTATTTTGTCCTCCCTTTCTTTCTAGTATCCAGCACATAAGCAGCATTTCACCACAAAAAGCAAATAAAGAGTGTCAGGATTTAATTTTCGGTAAATAAATTTCCACTTCTTAGTTCCTTCCAAAATTCTTCAGCTCTTACTTTGCTTTTTCATAGGCATGCAAGAGTTTAAGCTTGGATGCAGAACACCTCATATTGTCACAAATTTATCAGTAGTTTCATTTCGATCAGATTCTCATAGGACTTGGGGAAGAGAGATAAAAAAGACAGAGGGGAGTGAAAGAGAGGGAATTAAATTGTTCTAGTGTCAGGTGGGCTGAGGCAGTAAGGTGCAGTCAGCAGCACCTGAAGTTGGTAAAGTCAAGAAACTGTAAAAGGAATTGCATATGGAGGACATTTTTCTTTTGACAGCAAATTGCAGGCAGGAGTCTTTTGGAGCAAAAGCTTTTGGGAATTTGGGAAATATTTTTGGCTTTGGTTTTGGTTTTGTTTGGTTTAGTTTTTTGCTTGCAGTGGAAGTGCTTTTAAATCCTTGACTGCTGGATGTGAGGGAGATGAAGAAGCAGACTCTTGGTTTATAATACTCTATATGAACGAGGGTCTAAGACATTCAGAATCAAAATCCTATCTACCTTTTCCTTTAGCTAGGGTGTAATTCATATTCCTCTGCCTTGATTTGAAGGAAAGGAATTTTCAAAGAATAGACCAAATTTTTAAAAAATCATAGAATACATGTTAAGATACTTCTCATTTCCCATGATCCAAGTTGTCAAGTGGTTTCTTCTTTCTGTTAGTTTGTGGGGTTTTTTCCTTTTTTTCCCAGTATTGTAATCTTGATGGAAATGTCATATACAATTAATAGTGCACAAAAATAGACTTCAGGCAAAAAGCCACACAATTAATGGAAATCAGACTCAAGGATGTGTGGCTGTGACAGCAATAATAGAAAAAAATACAAGCACGGAAGAAATTCATTTCCCAGGTATTTGACTTTAACCCTGTGCAAAGCTACAGTTGAGAATAAAATCAAATGTGTTATTTGCTATGTTTCCTTTTTTATGAGAAATAATAATAGGTATAGACTGTATTAATCTGAGGCAGAACAAAACGCAATTTTAACTGAAACTTTACTAACAGGGTTAAGAGTTAACATACTTGGATTTGAGCTGGTTCTTGTTGTCTAAAGTGAAAACAAAACTTTCTAAACTGCTGTAATTAACACATAATAATAGAGAAATGAAAGAGTCATGTTTAAAAATCCAAAATAAATAAGCATATGCTATGGAATTTGGGTAGCAGGGATCTAGACATAAATTTTGATTACTCCATTTTGTCCAAAATATGAGTGAGATTTAAGTCTGTGTTCCCTTTTCCTCTCGTCCAGCAGAAAGCAAGACTTGGAGAGTGACACAGGCAGAGACACTATGCACTTAAGAATATTTGGATTGCTCAGGAGGAGTGCTGCAGCACAGGCCAAAAGATAAACTGACAGCTGAGTACGGAAATGCAGCCTGGAGATGAGGAAGTGGATTCAAGCATGAGGTTCTGAGTAGCAATTATGTGAGATCCACTAGTGAAAACTCATGTGTGCCCATGAGTCAGAGATGCCAGATTAGACTCTGTGTATCAAATGCTATAAACTTCTTTTAAGAGGAGGCTTTATCAGGAAAAATAAAAAAAAAGATAAATATTTTAGTCTCTTTTCTTTCTTAGACTAATTAGAATATTTAATTATTTGTCAAGAGATGCATTCCAAAGGAGTTCAGGTGATGCCATTTTGAAAATTTGCTTGAGAAACCATTCTAGATTTATCCCCTGCACAGGTGTGATACTTTCTGTTTCTTATGTCAAGTCTATGGGATATTGAGTCTGACTTCGTATCAGCTTCTTTATAGGATCATTATTTCTCCTCTCAAATAGGCTGTGGGACTGTGAATTTTGATACACATATACTCACTACTATGCATAGCCTTGCTGTTGTGAAAAAAAACCTGCTGCAGATTGTTGTATGTGACATTGGATTCTACCATGTTATTTTTTAGCTAGAGGAGCTCTAAACTGTTCGTGTCCCTGTGTTTGTTGCATAGAATATAAATAATTTTTCTCTCGTATAGCAAATATTTCATGTAGGTCATGAAATACCTGCAGTTGGTTTGTTACTACTTAAATTAACAGAAGATGGATAGTCTCCTTCAACTGTGTCAAAAAGATTCCTTTTTGAAATAATTGAAACCATTCTTCTAGTAAAAGTGCCTGCTACCCTTGGTTTACTGCTGAATTCTTTGCAATAGAATAGCAGAAACTATCTGGTAGTGTAAGGCCATTTTCGCTCCTAGGGGATAATTTTTAAAAAATCTGTTATTAGAAAACAGATTTTTAAGTAAAATAACCTCAGTTTCTTATAAAATGAACAGAATGCCATATTAGTTTTACTTTTACTTTCAAAAGGACAGTGTGCTTTAAATAATTGTTATGATTTAAAAGTGTTAATAGCTTAACAACATTCCCAGACTCTGAGAAACCAAATTAAATACTGGTTTAGTATGATTTAAATAAAATTAGTTGCATTTTATGCAACTTTGGATCCTTTTTTTATCTTATCAAAATGTTGAGATTAAGGATTGCATACATAGACTTCCTGCAGACATTACTGGAAGAGAGTGCTCAATCACAAGACCAAAAATAAAAAATATTCTTTGCAAATACATTTTCACAAAAATAAACAAGAAAGAAGAAGGAGTCATGCAAATAATGGTAGAATTTAAATTTAATAACAGGTGTAACAATAGCAGATCCACAAACAACAATATGGTTGAATTTTTGTAATTTTCAAGTAGAGATCTTATTTCTTTCTCTTTTTTGTATATAATTCACATATAATTTATCTTTATAGATCTTTGTATTTATTCATGAGTATTCTGCTAAGTACTACATTTAGGTTTCCTTTGGATTTTCACTTACACACTCTGAATAGATATATTTGAAATCAAGTTGTTAGATAAATGAGTAAGCACAAGCATGTCTTACTTAAGAAACTAGTTATACTTTTGTACTTGAATTTGAAAAAAGTGAGGAAAAAAAAAATACAGCTATTAGAAATCTTCAGGAGTTGTCCTAGGGGAAGAAAAAACATTTGGATATGAAGCTATTTTTGTAGAGTACAGAAGTTGCATTAAATTAGGAATTTAAGGAGAATGAAGTATGTGAGTGCTTTGTTTAAAATTCTTCATCCTTTAAATGAGTGCTTTGAAGCTATTAGCTTACATCTTTATGATTTATTGAAAGTGAAGGCTACTCCTTAATATCCACAAGTCAAAATAATAATGATAAATAGTAATGAAAAGAAGTTAATAACACCACACCGTTGAGTTTTCTTTTTTTAATAACCTTCCATTCTTATACTCCTTTTTCACTCACAGACAGCTGAAGAATCATCTTCACTATAATTTATTTCAAAATTAGTGTTCATGAAAAAGTTGACCACTCTGTGCTTCCACCACCTAAAGCTTTAGGAATTCTGTTCAAGTTCTTAACTGAAATCTGGAGATAAACTTTCTCCAAGTACTTTGAAAGCTGAATGTAAAGCATGTGATTTGTAAAATCTGGTATCGCATTCTAAGTCTACTATCAGCACTGATCAACGTCAGTTGGAAGAAAGAAGCTCATAGGACTTTAATAGCTCATTTGAAACAAACAAACCCCCACATTACAGATAAAATTCTAATAGATAGCAGCAACTGCTTTTCAGTCTGGTTCAGAAACTGTTCTCTTAGTAAATTGTTGACAGAACATCTTTAGCTCTTAGGTCACCTATACTTAAAAGGATAGAAGGCTTTGTTAGCACTCTTTCTTAATCAAGGCTATGAATTCATATCGATGTAGAGTTTTCTGTTGAAAACATTTGGAGATTTCAATGATTTAAGAAGGAGGATTCTCGCTTAAGTTTGAAAAGCTGTGCTTTTTCACATAATTAGTACTCTGATCTGGCTGAGTAATTACTGTCCAAGTATTGGTCTGTGCATCCATTCTCATGCTTTCAGTAAATGTTTTAAGGAAAATACTAAGCCATTAATCTGCCTTCTTCTCTTACTTAGTCTAGCTCTTTCAGCTGCATGTTGTTAGACCCCCAGAACTGTGCTAAGCCCCCAGTAATTATGTGGAATTTAATTCAAAGCAGTATTGTAAAATTAGGGTTTTTTCTACTAAAAAGCAAATTCACAAGAACAGTAGTATTCTATTTTTAGCTGCTGCCCTTAAATTTTCTGACTACCTGACACTGCTTGAAACTCTCCAAGTTCTTTTGCTAAAGAGCAGTCATACTAAGTTGCCTGCAGTAATCTCCCAACTTTCTGCAATCATATAATTGTCTTCTGAGTACTTTCAAAGCAGTGTTCAAAACTGACTATTGATTCATGCTAAGGGTGAACAGCACACGTACTGTTAAACTTGTCTTTTCTGAATATCGGAACCAATATTCAGTATTAACCCCTACTTGGAAGTGGAGCAGAGCCCACTGTGCCTCCAATAAAACCTACTGTGTTTTCGTGCATGACACAATTCTCAGGTCAACTCAAGCTGTTTAAAGCTTTACAATCCTTAATAACCTTAACCATCGAACTTTTCTCTGTGTATTCTGAATCAGCAAGGGCTTCAAGATTGTTTCTGCAACTGAAGTTCTCCAAAGCACTTTAGGGGAGTACAAAATCAGATTTCTGCTGAATGCCAGTAAGTTCTCAGTACTTAACTCTCTTGTATTCCTTGAAAAATCCCATCTTAAATGCCTTCCTTTAAAAAAACAAAAAAACAGTGCATCAATTATACTTTCAAGTCCTACTTGATATTTTAAGTGGATTCTGTAGGGATTGATACTCTGGTCGTTAACAGTCAATATTAGAGATGAGATTTTTCACATAAAGATGCACTAGCATCTGAAGAGAGTAGTTATGGAATAAACTACCCAGAAGAAATACCCTAGCTGCTCTCCACAGCTAGAAGTTCTCTTACACTTTCTGACATGAAACATTGTTCTCAAAATTTGAAAGAAAGGCAATTCTTTTCTGAAAAAAGTCTTGGGTTGTTAGTTGTCCAGTGTCTTGGGGTGACTTTATGATGTGTATCCCATATTGCTGCTCTATACCCAGAAAATTTTTGTGCCTTTCTGTGCCTTTAAACCTAGCCTGAGAGGGGGAAGGAAAAACTGAGCAAAACTTCTTCAAAGCAGTTTGCAGCTTGTTCAAGGTCACACAGAGATAGAGACTTTTTTTTTTCCCCAGCTGCGGCAGGGGAGCGAGGAAGCACCCGGCTTGCAATTTTTCCAGTCAGCTTTTGGCCAGTTTTTTCAACTTCTTTTTCTCCAGAGAGAAACTGAGAGTTGGTCTTTTTTCCTTCCCTGGAATTTTGGATTTTCTCTCTTTTCTGCTGGACTGCTTCAATATCAGAACACATCGGGAGGACTTTCCACTGGGCACAAAGGGCCTGGCCCTGGGCCAAGCCCCAGCTCTGAGGAGACCAAAGGGAGGACTCGAACACTTTCCCAGGTTTTTTCTCCACAGCGAGATCTTATTATTTAGCATTATTTTCCTTTTCCCGTGTGTTTGTTAAATAAATAGTTTTATCTCCTTCACTTTCCTTCGAGGAAAATGTATTTTTCCCAAACGTGGTGGGGGAGGGATGGTGGTGACCTGCCTCCTCTCAGAGGATATATTTCTAAATTTGGCCAAACCGGAACATCCAGTCTTTTTTTTTTTTTTTTTTTTTTTTTTTTTTTTTTTTAATCTGTGTATATTCCCACCTTTTGAGTCATTTTCAGATCTTGGTCTCAGTGGTATTGTGTGGCAATTAGTGAATTAAATCACTTCATCTTAGGCACAACCACCATCACCAGAGTTACTAAGTACATTAATGAACACGTTTTGACAAGATACACAGAAGGCCTCTGTGACATACCCAAGCAGAATCTCTTTGTTTCACGTAGAGGACTGGGGCACACAGATCCTCACTGGTCTGACAGAAATTAATGGAAATTATACACCTTAGCGCCTTTGAGGATCTGCAACAAAGAGATTAAATGACTTGCTCAAGGTTGTTGCTCAAGGAGTTTTTCAGTGGAAAAGTAGTTCCCTAAATCCACAAGTCTTTTTTTTTAAACTTTATCTCCAGGCTATATTCTCCTTTAGTTTTTGGACTGAGGAGGTGGAATTAACAGCATACTTTAGGTAATATTCTGCTGAAAGCTGCTGAAACAATATTATCATGGTTCTTTACACCACTCCTTTCTAGAAGGACTAAAGAGGACAGAACACAAAAAACATGCAGTTGTTACACCAAATTCTCTATCCTGTGGATGTCTGTCTGTTTGAAGAAGCTAACACTGCCTTTTTTGTCTGTATGTCAGTCAGGAACCTCAGGGGAAAAATAAGGAAAAATACATGTCAAATCAAGCTGAATGCTCAAGGTGGAGAAGTGGTTCAGAATTAAGATCTATAGTCCCTGAAACTCCATCTCATAAAAGTGAAAAAATACAAGCATGCATCAGCTATAACATGTACTACCTGCATGGAATTTACTTACAGTAAGAAATCAACTACAGCTTTTCTTTCAAGCAGCCAGAGGAGACCCATGATGACAAACCATTCACTCTTTAAAGGGGAGAATTCGAGATGACATCTTTCAAGTTTAAAATTAGGCACTGATAGTGTACTGACATTCAGTGAAAAAAGGATTTCTCCCATTTTAAGAAGTTGTCTTTCTACAAGCTCTGTTGCAAAACTCCATTCTGGAGGCTTTATTAAGGCCTGAATGGCAGATTAAGAATATGGAACTGGAGCCTTTGCAGAGGTGTTCTCTGAAGCAAATAAATTGTTCCTCCATTTTTATTTACCTTTTCCTATTTCCCTATTTCCTTTTTCAATCTACCCCATAGATGCAATCAACATTCATGGAATTTATCTCCCCAAGCCTCAATAAAATCTTCTGTAATTTTTATCCTTGTGATGCTTAGATGAAAACTGAGCTCCTGAGGGACTATGTACCACATCACTCAGGGATTGTGAGCTGAACTATAAACAGCACCCATAGCCTCATCCTGACTCCCCAGTTTTGTGCGCTAACATCAGCAATATCTTTGCTTTCTAGAGCAACTTCTAAATTATTTGATTTTTTTGTGTTCAAAGGGAGTCTTGATTTATGGATGTGCTTTCTGGCCCTCTGTAGCAAGAAAGGGAAAGTCATTCAAATAATGGAGGATTGTTGACAGGCTGGATGCCTGAACTATCAAATTTAAGCAGAAAACTCAGATATTAAACAGAGTAAGAGCCAAAATACCCTCCATGAATCTCCAGGGATACAAGGGGAGAGCTGAAGGATCTTGCTTTTAGTAATGCTTTTAAGGAGTGTTGTATCTGTACTCAGCCATAACATCTTTTATATAGTTTGTTCCTTGCAGCCAACTTGCAATTATTCTAATAACTACTTTTTTTTTCCTGCATGTTTTGCCCTGCTATGAAGTATTAACCATTTTGATGGCCTGGATTAAAAAAATAAAACAAAGAATATATGGCGTTGTACCAAAGAGCTAAATATAATTGCCTCATAGTACTTTTACAGGGCTTTAAACTCTGAACTAAATGTTGAATGTTTCTTAAGTGCCTTCATCAATCCTTACAGAAACCTTGATTTTGTCATGAAACAATTTTTTAACCATTTAGGTTAAAAAAACCAAGTCCTTATAATATTATAAACCTTATAAACCAAGTCCTCTTACAGAACAATTGTAAGAGATTGCAGAACACTCTACAAAGGAGTTTAGCACTCATTTTAGAGCAAGGAAGATAAGGTGCTGAGCAGCAAAAAAGACATCAGAGACAGCTTCATGAAAAATAAATCATCTGGGGATTTCTGTGGGGGTTTTAATTATTGCAATTTTAGTTTATTTTCTGTATTATCATGATAGGTATGGTTATGTAGGTAACTTTTAAAGTAATTTTGCAGGCTCATAACACATGCAAAAGGACTGTGACAACTGAAGCATAAATTAACTTTGTATTTAATTGAGGTGGATTATATCATAATTGCAGCTCAGATAATGGTTCCCAGACTCATTGTTTTGGTTGGGCAGATGCTGGCATATAAATGTTCAACTTTGAGTAAAGAAGACTGACAGTACAATTTTACATAGTATAAGCTTATGCATGCTTTCTTATTTAAGAAAAAAAGTATTTTTAGTTGATATAAATTTGTTTCAAATTATATTCAAAGCATGTAAAGAGGTAAAGCAAGTGAAGAAATATCTAAAATCATTCTCTTGTAGAAAATCACAACTCTACACACAGAATGTAAAGAGTTCACTTCTGTTTATACGCTTACATGTCATCTAGTCCATTGAATAAGCAGAACTACAGCAATTTTTCAGAGACTTTAGAAGCTGTTCCATCACTCCACCTCAAATAATGAAAGTAACTTACTGAAAGGGCACTGGTCTTCTTCAGCTGCATCCCTCATCTTCATATCCATCATCATACCTCACACAGCTCATCCATGACATTCCTGAGAACAGTTCTTTATTAGAAACAGAGCTTCTGGAATCTCTTGCTGTGAGAGTATTTCTTTCTCCATGGTAGTGCTGTGACAATCTACTGCAGAGCTCTTCCTGATTAAGAAATGTTCCTCCTCATTAGAAAACAAACAGAATTGTGCAGCATTTGTTTTAGAGAAGTAAACCACCTACCTTAGCAGACAATGCATAAATGCCAGTATTCCTATAGATCACCTGAATCCCGTGCTTTGTTCTCATCTGTACTGGTGAAGTCTATGGGATTTTCCCAGCTGGTATTTCTGAGCATTGGTTCCCTAAATTGTTTTTCCATTTTCCATGGCAGAGCCTTTTTATCATAAACCAGAAAAATTCGGCCATGAACAAATACATAATTAAGAACTAGCAATATGTTATTAAAATATTTTTTTCTTGTGATGGAGTCTTTAGACTGTTCTGCATGAGATATATCTCACATAAAAATAACTTAAAACCAGCAAAAATCCCAAAACAACCCCAACCAAGAAAACCCCAAACAAATTAAAATCCCCAACCAATATACACAAAGGGTATTTACAGAAACCTCAGACTGGAGGGATCTGTAGTTGTGCAATGTGGTAAGAATTCAGAAAATGTAACGGAAATCATTGCAAAAGGTTGCATATCTTTAAACATATTATTATAAAAAACCTGCTGAGGAATATCGGTTGTCAGTTAGCAAGCTAAGTGATGACCTTTAAATTATCTTCTTTATAATGCAATTACCCAGATAATTTATCAAGAAGTAAGTTTCCTTTGAAATAACAAATTTATATTTTTTAAGCTGTAACTGCTAAAAGAATGTACTTCTGTTGCTGGATGCCAATAACAGAATCATCTAAGTTATAGTATATTATGTTATTGATATTATTGCTGAAAAATTTCAGAGTAGTTATCTGTCAGGTTTCTGCGTGCTAACTCAAAGAGAGCCCGGAGGTCGAGCCGTAACCCGACTGCACTAGGGCAGGCACAGACACACCCAAAGGCGCAGGCAGACGGGGGTGCGCTCCTCACCCGAGGGGGCCCTCTCTGAACAGGGTGTGGAGGCACGCAGGCAGAGGCAAAGAAGGGAGAGAGAGGGGACTTCTTTCTATGCAGAAGGTTTATTGAGGTGAGATAATGGAGGGAGGAGATGGAGAGCCAAGGATCTGATAAGGGTCCAGGGATTCTATAGTGGGAATAGGAAAGCAAATGGGATACTTGACAGGAGGCAGGGTTGAGCACAAGGGAACCAATGGAAATAACACAAAGGAGGGATTTAGGGAAGGAACCAATGGGGCATCGAGGAACAAAGAACTTTCTAGAACTGATACATATTAAGCTTGGAAAATGAATATACACAACCTTATACATAAAGCAAGGAGGGAAAAACATTAACCAATCAGGGGAAAACATGCAAACAGCAGAACAAGGGACTCATGGGGTCTCACCATGATGCAAAGTTACATGCTAAACTTGGGTTGCTGACCACCACAGCTGGTTGTCTGAGTTCTCAGAAGACAGAGCAGCTGGAGCCACCTGCACCGCAGTAGTTACCAGTATTTAATAACACCAGGCATGGTTTATCATAGCTTTTCATATTGACTAAAAATAATTACTTGTTGTTTTCATACCCTGTGATCTTGAAGTCAGCAAACAGTTGCACTTTATCTTCTTTTCCAATTAGAACTGTACGTTTTTCCAGATTTAATAGCAAATTAATGTTAATGTGCAAGACTCAAACAGAATTGTTAGGATTGTAAGTGTCTGCTTTTTGGCCCTTTTTCAGGTCCTTGTCTCAAAATCTAGCTATGAGCACCAGCTGCAGCTTCAGAGATTGAGGGAAGGAGGTGAGAAGGTTTACCTGGTCCCAAACTAGGCAATTGTGTTAATCTGGAAAGAAACCAAATTTGACTACCTTCCTGAGGAACTCCTGCTGGACTTTGATCTTTATGGGGCTATAACTGAAAACAAATCTACTCCATGAAAGATTTATTTCTCATCTGGGAAATAATAAATTATACACGTTATCTGAACTTTTTCAGATCTGTTTCCTACTGACCATAATTGGAGCTTTTCAGGTCCTTTACCCACTACTGCTCACCCCAGCCAATGTGGTCAATGCTCCTAATATCAAATGTAGCAAAGTCTTCCTCTGATTAACTGAGACCTAATGTCATTAGTCACCAGCCTCAACACAACACTGGTTTTTCAAAAAGATTCCACTACTCCAAGAGCAGTGCAAGAATTCTGGGCCCAAAAATCTCAGGGATGGAAGGACTGGATAGAAATTAAATAAAATTATACCCAAATTGGCACAGATAGTAATTGACAGATCAATAATCCCTTTCTGTAGTGCTCTCATCCAGTATTTTTGAGGTGATTAGAAAAAAGTCCTTTCCCCAAAGCCATGGAGAAACAGAGTTATTTATAACCAGCTTTACTTCAGAAGGTCAAGGTTGCTCTATCCAAACCAAGGGATTTGAGCGCTACTCAGAACTGATAGTTTCCTTCCATGTGCTCTACAGAGGATGGATACAGGATAACTTAAGTCTTGAGGAGCTAAATGGGAAAGTGAGGGGAATTAAGAGTACAGGCAAAAGTACTGTAGAAAATGCTGATGTTTGACAGTGTCATTCAGTGAGTGATCTAACAACTCTCAACTACAAAATCAGAATACTTAAATTCTTTAAAACTTACGTCAATGTCTCTTTATTTATGGCTCTTATCATCACAATGATAGAAGCATTTACCAATTGGAAAACATGTAAAAATTTGAGAACAAACAATTACTCTTTCATAAATAAAAAAATGCCCACTGAGTGTTTAATGAGAAACAAAGGGGACTAAATACCTGAAAAATGGTTATTTACTCTATTCAAAATGGTTTTGTGTTCTGATGTTGAGAGTTTCTTTAAGTGACAATAAAAGTGATAAATGAAATAATTTTAAAATAATTAAAATTATTAGTTTTTATTATTTTAAATCTAAAATATGGATAAAAGTAATTTAAAGTAACTAACCAATAACATAAGGTGGGGCTCTTTTAAAGACAAGACACAAAGGACTGAAAAATTCCAATGAATAGACTGAAAGCTGAGCTGAATATAGAGTTGAAGAACTCAAAATTTAGCTGAATAAAATCTAGGAATTGCTCATATCTACATATAGAAGTAAAACCATTTTTATATACACATAAATGTGTATATATATTAAATATATATTTTACAATGGGAATAATTGAATTGTAGGATTGTTTTTTAAATAGTTTTAAATTAATTTGTATTTATCCTTGTAGCAGGTATATCAAACCATTTGAAAGTGGATAAACAAATTCATTCAACTCCAGGAGAAATCTACACTGGCAGTAGTTTTTCAGCATCCTTTCTGTGATTTTAATGGTTTTCAACATATGCTTACAGAGCTTTCTTAGATTTTGTGGAAGGTTTCAATGGGAAAGGGGAATTGTTAACACTGATCTTGGCCACTCTTTTGTTATTGTACTTCCCAGAGTATGCATAAAGTATCATAAATATTTTGAGTATACATAGAAAAAAAATAGATACTCTTTGGCTAATCCAAACAAAGTCTGTAAAGGGTAATCAAGCTCAGGAATGACTGTTATTCATAAAATTTACAAAAAATGCAAACATATATAATTTTTAACCCACTCAAAGAACATGGATAAACCTAAACTAAACAAAATGTTTCAAAACTTTTTAATCATTATTCATGCTCAGAGAACAGTAGAAAAATTATTTTACCACGTGACTGGTTTAATATAAAATTAAAAACTAGTTTAAGTGATATGAACAAAATATTCTGACATATCCAAATTATTTACTCCTGTTTAAATAATTGAAAACTTGTTGTCACACTGAATCAGTCTCTAAAGCTCATTCTGACCATAATGATTTCATTAAAATCTCAAGTGTAATAGCTTTCAAATTTCCACTACAAAATGAACTTTACAGATCAAATAACCATGACAACAGTAAGATCAGACGGGAGAATATCATCTGGCTCAGTGTGTGGAACTGATACACCGTAAAAGGCAAATTTGTGAAAAGGAAAATCTGAGGTAGTCTTAAACAAGTTTACAGAAAGCATCACAGGCCTGGAGAAAACAGAGCTTTTGTGGCCATTGAATAGCATAAAAGCTACGTGAGACTGTATTTGTGATCAACTTAGAAGTTTTCTAAGCTGTCAGTGCACTGAAGAAATGCTCCAGTGACTCTCCCTTGAGGAATCTGTTCCAGCAGACCCCAGAGTCACAGGTTTCTTCCTCACTTCCTTGATGCATGCTAAGAAGCTATGCCTGACATCTGCTCTCACTATTATCTGGCTAACTTCTTCCTCTGACTAATGATATGCATTCTCAACTTCCAAAACATACCTTCCAGCAGAGCAAAGAAGAATTTAAGTATTTTAAGGGAGTACCTTACTTAGGGTAGGCATATAAGGCAATGCCAATCATGCATCTGACATATTTTAAGGAAAATATAAAGTGCAAATTTTTATATTAGAAGGCACAGTGTAAGAAATAAGGTACTGAATAAAGAGAGAGAAATATTGCAAAAAGGATCTTATGAGTTGGTCTTTCTCCAGTATAACTTCAACTAAGAAGCTTGAGGTGAAGATTCAAGACAACTCCCAAAGACAATTTGAGCTGTTATTTAAAGCTAGTGTCAGTCCTTCAAAGTACAAAGTTTTGCCCAAAAGGATGATGGCTCTCATCATCACCAGTCTGTGGAGCTTTAGTTTGTACGTAGGCTTTTGTGTTCCTGTCAGCTTTAATGACTCAGCTAATTGGCTCCTGTATCCTACGTAAATAATTTCTTATGCGAGAGAGTTTCAAATACTGTTGAGTAGAGCTCTACATATGTGCAATGTTGCTCCTACAGATATTGGAAAGGAGTAAAAGTATTCAGCGACATACTTAGCTTAAAAGGATTCAGCAACATACTTAGCTTTTTCTAAGCAAACCTACTTACATAGTGCAAATACATTTTTTTGTGACAAATGTATGAGCAAGAGTAATACCACCTTGTCTTATGTGGAAATGGACACAAACAGCTAACTCTTTTTTTGAAATAGAGCTACATTACAGGTATTTTCCCATGCAAGAATAAAAGAGTGAGGCTCAATGATAGCTCTTAATAGAGAATAAACAGGATAACGCACTTTCTAACTGGAGACACAAGTGTGCTTGGATCATAAACATAATTTCTTGGAACAGGGAAGGATAACCTTCACAAAGATTTAAAAGGACATACAGTATATTTATCCAGTTGGACATCTGAAAACATGGTTTCAACAAATGATGACGGGTTCACATCTAAATAAAACAAAACAAAAACCCCCAAACTATATCAAAGTTCAAATTCTGTAGAAATTGGCTTTTTGAAGCCATTAGAAAATTGCATGTTGATTTTGAAATTCATGAAAATGCAAAGCAAAGTATCACAGTCATGAATATATTAAATCAGCCAAGTTTTGGGTCATCCCCATGATAGTCACTGAAGAAAATTAATTGCTTCTGAAGGATGGCCTGTGTTCCATGAGGAGTGCTGCACTTGCATCTAATAGATGTCCGTCATTAAAGTTTGATTGAGTTGAATGCATGACTGATTATTCCCTCTAGTCACTTGGGAGTTTCCACTAGACAAATAGTTAAAGTGGAGGGAAATGTGTCACTGGGTAGCTACGGTGTTGGATTTATTTACTATTGATTGACCTTGCATCAAGTAATGTGACTTTGCTGAAAGTCAATTAATGCTTATGTTTAAGTTAGTTGAAATTTTATTTATTTATTGGTAAGTAAAAATATGTGTAGAATCTTCTAAGCCCATCCAGGAGTATCTATTTTGGAGTTCCTACTTCAAGGCAAGAAAAATTCAGTAACTATCCTCAAGGGCATAACCAAATTGCCAATATTTGTGGGAGTATTGCACTATTTTCTTGGTGGATTTATTCTCCCTGTAGTCTGGCTATGTTATATGTGTGAGTTTCCCAATATCTGACTTATTTGCATGCCACATCAAGAATGTGAGACATGCTACATTTGTTTAAACAAACATATGAATTTTATTTCCATTCTTTTGTAGAGTTTTATCAACATATGTGTTCACACATGTACAATTGTATGCTGATCTGAAAATAAATACCAATTAAAACTTTCATAATTCTATATTTATTCACTGAATGTTACAGAAATTGGCTAGTGCTTTATTTCCTTGTTTCCTACAGCATGCATCCTCATTTGTATGTAGATGCTGCTACTTAATTAGTTTACAGATTAGTGATCCGGGTATCTGTGATGTGCAGGTAATATTTATAATTAGAGACTAATTTGAAATGAATATTTATTTTGCTGTCCGCATATCACTGGATTAAGTCAGAATCAACTGACCTATTTGTAATTTATTCTAAGGATTTTTATTGTGATTTTTTGCCTTTTAAAGGAATCGTCTTATATTGTTTGTGGGAATATTCTGTTGTGTATTCCAATGGTTTAACAGCTACCACAGATACTCTTGTTAGAAAGATGGTGTGAAAGACTGAATACTTTCGATTCAAAACAGTGCTCAGGAATTGAATGTTATCTTTCAGTATGCTTTCATATAAATAGAGAAATTTATAATATATGTGTGGGTATTTCTACTTTACAAACTTGGGGAAGGGGGAATTAATGAGTAGTATCTATCTATCTATCTATCTATCTACTGCCTGTAATGTTTCTAGATATATTTTTGTTTGAGTGTAGATTATAGATATATAATAAAATAAAAGCATTATTTTCTTTGTGAATTCTAGAAAAATAAAGTTCCTTCACAAGTATGGAATTCAAATAAGATTAAAAAAGAAATAGATGAACACTTATAGCTAGGCTTTATTACTTGGGGCTGGATCTTGATTTATTTTCTAATTAAAACATGTTAATTTACTCTCAGTTTTATTTCCAAGAATGAATAATATTTATCCTTACTTTTTACAGGAATAGCTGATTGATAACTCTTATTAGATGAATATTGTATGGTTTTATTCCAATCAATTACAGCACTATTAAAGAGGAATAACACTGCTGTGCATGACTAAATTACTTCATTCTGCACTAAGAACTGGCTCAATTCTGTGCACAGTACAGACAGGTGTCTGGCATAAGTGCATTAACTTTCTGAAGTAATTAATAGTGTTCAGCAGTTATTAGTTTTTCCTTCTTTTTTTCACCTCTTTTATCTTGCACTTTTTGGGTTTTATAAGGGCAGTTATCAAACCCTTCAATTCTCATTTCTTTCCTGAAATTGTAAGCAACAGAAAATACAAACTAAGTCTACCTACAGCTTGGTAACTTCTAGCATAAGTAGAATTTCTTCATTTGGTATGTTGGACCTGAATTGAACTTTGGAATCTATTCAACATGAATATTGAAATTTGCTCTGAAATTTAGAGTACAACTGAAAAAAAAAGGTATATGTACAGATGGATTCTTCCCTCTCACCTAGACTGACATTTTAAAAATATATTTTAAAAGAAGAAATAACAATTACAAATGTAGCAAATTTTCCATGATTTGTCATAACATCAGTGAAATGAAAGTATAAATAATTGAATCATTTTCAAGCACACTATGACTGACAACCACTTAAAAATATTCTGACTTTTCATGCCATTTCACATATTACTATGCTCAATTTGTTTAATTTTATGCCATATACAGCTTTATTAAAGATACTGGCTTCAAATTGCCAGAGTTTTCCATGATATTTATCTTCTCAAAACTAACAACCAACTAAACCACACCAATCTGGCTGATAAATACTGCAGTGCAAAAATGAGTCCCTGAGTCCAAAGTCTTTGTTGCTCATCTTATTGTCACCTGGCAGAAAATCAGAAAATTTAAGAACTCAGCTGATGTTGAAAGACAATCACACCTGGAAATAAATTTTTCAGCTAACCTGTAGTATTTAATAATGTCGCATTTTGGATGCTGTGGGTTTGGGTTTTTTTCCATGGGTCAGCACACAGCAAATGGAGTTTACACTTCTAAATCAGCAAAAATAAATTTCTTGGACTTATTTTTGTGACTACTCCAGTAAGGCACCTCCATAAGAGAATCATCAAAACCTGTGGATTTTATACATAGGTATACCAAGATATATCACATATCCCTATGGAAAACGAGTGAAAACCCCGAAAGATGAGATACACCAGAGTGGTCTCACACAGAGAAAGAGCAAAAGATAAAAGTGCCTGTTTGCCCATGTTTGAGAACATTTTTTATCAAACAACCTTTCGTCTCCCCTCCTTCCACTTCTCTGCAAAAAAACTGCACACTATGCTCAAAAGAAAAGCTTGAGAACCAGCATTCGAGCAGTGGGCAATAAAGGTGTATGTAATTAGCCCTTTCTCCTACTCTTAGGTCCCAAGTGATTTTTTGCTAAGCCGTATTGCAGGGTAAGCAACATATTTTGTGCTTTAAACACTCTCAGCACACTGCAATGCAGAATATATACCTTAAGGTAAGAAAGTCTTAGGCAGACAACTTATCCTGTATTTTCATTTAATTTATTTCAAGATGCAAAATACATACCGGGAAAAGCAATTTTGTTAATTTTTACTGAGTAAGACCTTACTGAAGACAGAAAGAAGTGCAATAAATAACCCCAATCTTTGCTTGGCATAGCTATTGGTTGTGTGAAGGCCAACTCCTTCTCATGGGACTAGAGGCTACCTTTGCTCTAATTACAATTTCCTATATGGAATGTTAAATGTCTAAGGACTAATGAAACAAATCTTACCTGATAATCTAACATTTTAGTAGTTGTATCATCCTTAGACATCTTATGTTTTATAGACGCTGAATTTAGAGGAGTTTTTAAGACAATCTGTCTCTGTTTCTTTTCTTCCACAGAAAAGGTTGAGATAAATAACGGAGGAATGCGTAGGTCTCTGTATACTTCTGCTTGTCTCTTACTTGAGTGGGGACACTCACCAAGGGCACATCCCTGGCTCAGGATAGTGCTGGAGTTTGAGAACTGGCTGACACAGCACTATAGAAATGGTTTGATCTTTGCACTCATTCTCAAAGCCATCCATCCTGACACAAATGGACACTGCCATGAGGCATTCAGGCAAGCATGGAAAATGGCACCTTTTCCCTGTCATAACTGCTGAGAGTGGATAACTTTTGGTAAGTCTGAAGACATACGTCATTCCACTGGGCAGAGCTAAACTGCCCTGGAAGTAGGAGTAGAGATGGGTTGGACAAGTTCATTGATCACGGGGAACTCTACCTCCAAACATTATACTGCTTGGAAGCAATATGCCCACCTGGGTCTCTTCCAGCTTTTGAGCTAGAGGCTGCAAACTGCCGCTTTATAGACATAATTAGACAAAGCTTAGTGCTGCAGTCTGACATCCTCTGAAAAATATAAAACTTATCTGAAGAAAGCAGTAGACACTGTACTCTAGGGAGCATTCCTGCACTGCTGGGAAATCCAGCAGCAACTCTTATTTCCATAGCTCTCTGAAATCCTTCTAGTAGTGGTTTACCACAGCTATTAAATACACACATAACTCCATATAATCCCCTGCTTCCTCCCCTCCCCATTTGTCCATAAGATATATTCAAAGATTTCAAAGTAAGCTGTTATCCAAACTATGCTTGGTTTTTATTCATTTTCTCCATTTCACTTCTTTTCTTCTTTGCCTCTGTTTCATGAGTTCTTTTACTCAGAGTTCAGATTGAAACGCAGGAGACACGGAGTTTATCTTTGGACTCAAATGTTTATTATTTCTTATCTATAATATAGCTGCACAGAATGTGCCCCTGAGTTAACAAGGTGAAAAATGGCTCTGAGTTCTAACTTCCAAGGTCTTTTAAGGTCCAAATTACCCAATTATGGAATGCCAACTAATTTATTTTTACTTATAATCCAATAACTGACTATTCATGATCCACACTGCGGGATTTTTGAACCAATAAAAGAAATCCCAGATTTGTGAAGAAGAAGGAGAAAAGAAGAAGAACAAACCCACACCCAAAATCTTTCATATTGTTACATATATCCCATAAACCCGATTTTTCTACATCTCTACATACTCCACCCAGTAATATAACTTTAATTACACAGCAACAACCTCAGTGCTATTACATAAAAAGGGAAGCCTTTCCCAAGGCCTCAGGTCAAATGCAGTGTGCTTCTGAGGATCACTGTCTGTCAGCACTGAAAGGCTGAAATTCTCAGACCTTAGGGTTCCAAAATGTTTTAGTTTTTATGTCATGATTTTTGTGCTATTTTTCATGAGAAACTATATATTTTTCTATTATTATTTTTCTGCTCAAGTGATTTTGGAGCTTGATCTATTTGAGGTCATACTGAATGCATATTTGGAAGGAGGGGCACATGACTGAACATGGGAAAAAGAGCTTGCAAACAATCATGTCTACAAGGAAACTCTGTTTGCCACTAAGCAAACATAATTTCTGTTAAAGGAACTGGTAAAGATGCAATGTCTGGGAATTTATATCTAAGTTTAAAAAAGGACACTTGTGTAGCTGTCTGCAACACAGATAATACAATACTCATCAGGACTTTCCAAGTGACCTCAAATATCTGAAAGAAGAAGACAATAAAGAAACAATGTTAGCGTGCTAGAGTGCAAGATGAACACTGAGAGGTAGAGAAAGGAATGAGTACCTGGAGGATGTCAGGTTGAGAGCCAGATCTCCTGCAACTGATGTGATGATTCTCTGGGACCGTAAATCAAAACTTCACCTTAATCAGAACACCTGGGAAAAAAAAGAAAGAGGAAAACACTAAAATTAAATTTTTGTGAAAAAAAACCCAAAACCAAACAAACCCTACACCAGCTATATCTCTCAGATAGCTTAGCAAAATCAGCTCCTTACATTTATGCATACTAGATCACACATCAAGTAATTCCTGGAAATGACAAAAAAAAAAATCTATTAATTATTTTTTTTTCCATTTAGAGTGTAAATTTTTGGTAACATTTTTAGTTTCAGTATCTTTTGAAAAGCCCCATCAAATTTGATTAAATATGAACTTATCTGTTACAACTTCACTGGCTTTCTATCTCAGCAGCACTTGAGAAAGAAGAGAAATAAGACAGTACATTTGAACAGCTGCTCTATTAGAAGGGCCTAGATCTTTTCTCTGCCCACAACCTCAGTAACTTGTAAAAAGCCTAATTGCTGGGAAACACAGATTGTCTATACTATGAGAGACACTATTTGCAGTTGCAGTAGAAACCTTTAACTGAATTGAATTCAAAAATATATTTTTTCTTTGGTGTAGGTCATTCCAAGGACTGGAAAAGGGCTTAGGATTATTGCACTACTTTCTGCAGTATTTTCTAGACCTTTATTAAAATGAAGAAGGACAAGCAGAAATTCCTGGAAGATTGTGGTACTTTCCCTAGATCAAAGTATTGACTTTTACCTCATAACTGTAGTTAGATCAAATGTCTCTGCATGTTTCTATACAGTTGATGATTGTACCACACTGCAGTTCTTTAGCATTTCTACTTCCAATTTGCCTGAGGCTAGAATCTCCTCCCTCCTTCTGGTATGCATGATTGCAAATGTGGCAAAATAAGAAATCTATGGAAACAAGAACTAAAAAGTTATTCTAAAAGCAAAAACAAATAAGAAAAAAAGAAAGTGCAGTATTCACATAGGGTGGAAAAAGTGTTAATACTTCTATTTACTCATTTTCTCTTTTTTTCCTATCGAGATTTTGACAGCAAGTGGTAAGTTGAAGAAACGTAGAAAAGATTGACAGGAAATATTACTGGGGGAAAGCTGAGGAGAGAGTACAGGATTGTAGAAAGCATCAGGCTACACTGGCAGAAAAAGCTCGTGCAGAGGATTTTCAATCAGACCAGCAGTCAGCAAGTAGGAGGAAATAAATACTGAAGTGACAGCTCTGCTGTCAGACCACGTGTCCATCAAAAAAACCCTGGCCTGCTTGCCTGCCTGCCTGCCCTGTTGGCCCCAGAAGCTCTTCACCCTGGAAACAGAGGAGGATACCTTCCTGGGTCGGGTGTCCTGAAAACAGACCAGAGAGCAGTGGATATTCTGTCTGCTGCTTCTTATGTTCACAGATGTGTCAAGGGAGAACACTTTTACACACCTTTGCACCAAGGACAAGACAGGAAGTAAAGGTGAAAGCCATGTCTTTGCCTCTTCTATATCTTGCATGTAAGTATGGGTCTCTTTTTAGATTCCTCATTTCACTGCTAGACACATTTTCAGGAAAAAAATTGTCACATTTCTTTAATCCAATGCTAAATTACTGTAAACCTATTTAACTATATAAACATTTACATTCATATTTGCATATGAATATGCCATGTATGTAAGGATCACAAAGATATTTCCACCAAAAAGAATGTCTCAAGTTATCAAAAAGGTAAGGTGAGGGTGATTAAATACTTACATAGTAAGAGGATTAATAATTACATTGAGAAAGGTTAAAAATAACATTGAGGAAGTATGTCAAAGTATGGAATTGAAGCTAACCTTCTCTAACTTGCAAACAGTTTGCTAAAAGTGTGGTAAACTTTGAATATTTTCAGAGTGTTAGATTTTTGATAAATTATATAGAGTATATAGAGTGTCTATGTCCTAAAATCTATATTTGAGATTATTCTGATGCTTGCTGTAATAGGAAATCTTTTAATCGCTATTTAAGTTCTGACTGGCTAAGGTAAGCCAGTTTTCTGTGGGTATTTCTCATTTGAAAAGTATCTTTCAAAGAGGTGAAAATTTTCAGCCAACCATCGTGTTGTGAAAAAAACCCATAAAACGTGAAAATTAAATTAGATATTAAGAAAATTCTTTGAAGACCAAGGTCAATTAGAGAGTGACATAAGGGAAATTGCTGAAGACTCACTGAAGATATTTAAGGCTATCCTAGAAATACATAGGACTAATTATATAGCACTGACTTTGAAAGTGTTGTACAGACATGAACTAATTAATCTGCTCAACACCCATCAGAGACAGGAGAGGAAGTATTGCAAATTATAGCACCACCTGCCACAGCTTCTGGTAAAAGGTAGAAAAAACCCCTTCTTTTCAACAATCACCCCATTCTGGGCTTTCTGTCTTTGGTAACTAAATGCATATGCTTATGTGTATATGCAAACTGAAACAACCGAAGACATGTAAAAGTAAATGGGAAAAAAAAAAGATATGAAATTCTGGTTTTGAAGGACACTAAACATGCATTTGGATTACTGAACAATTCTATTATTCCAGCTTTTATGATCCATTGGGGTCAATAGTGTACAAAGTTAAAATACTAAAGACTTATTAATAGTCTAATACTAATACTAAAACTAATAGTCTTTACCCTACATCTCATCATATACTGAGCAGTAGAGCTCTAGAAGCTGGGAAGTAATTTTTTGTCCTGCACTGACTTGTGAATCAATTATATTCTTAGTTTGTCTTACTGCAGTCATTAAAATTCTTCTTTGCTACAGTTGTACAAACAAATCAAGGATGTTTTAGCAAAAAGACAACAATTCAAGAAAAAACAGCAGATGAATATACTCAGTGTAGGTTTCGGGGGTTCTGAGGTTCTGGTCGGGACGGCCGGACGTAGACGGTGACGGATGGAGACGAGAGATCTCTATAGGCAGGTCTTGGGACACAGTCGGTTTATTGTAAAGGGCGTGGGTATTGGGGCACTGCTCAGAGCTGGTAGACTCAGCTCTGAGCAGGCCCAAGAGAGCAAGAGAGTGAACGGGTGAGAGAGAGAGAGAGAGAGAGAGTAGGAGCAAGAGTAGAAGTGGAAGAGAGGAATGAATAGAAGAGAGAATGAGAATGAGAATGAGAATGAGAATGTCTGAAGTCCTGGTTACAATACAATAAATCATCTTCTGCACTGAATATTCTAATTGTCACTAACCAATCTAATACAAGATACAAATCCTATAGCATTTACATACAGCCTATAAGAGTTCTTATATTACCATAGAGTGTTACATCTTAACTTCTAAAAACTACTCTTTGGACCCCTTCTGCTGAGCTAGTAGGGTCTGCTCTGACCCTTGGACCTGTTTGCAAGCAGAGGGTATTGTTCCATCAAGAGGGGATTACTTCAGTCGGCCATACCATTGTTTTCTAGTTGTTCAGTAACTAAGACCTGGTATTTCAAAAGTGGCTTTCATTTCGATGTTGCCTGTAGTTTTCATATTCCCAAAATCTTTTGTCAGGCAATCATATTTCCAAGGCTTTCCTGTTTCATCTTCCCCAACACTCAGAAACAACATATTGTTCTTATGTTTGGCTGTGACATAAGCATATCCTAAATTTTCAGCATTGAAACAAAATAAAATTACTTACATATTGCTTTGGTAACTATGGAAAAATAGCTGCTTTGGTGGTAGACATGCAGTAGATAAAGTGTTCAGCAGCAGTGTTTGACTGACATTTGTCTTCTTTGAAATATCAGAGAGGAGAGAACTCAGAGAATTCAAAAGCAATGTACAAGTCATAGAGTCAGACAGTGATGATGTTGTCTAGGAAAGGTGGTGAGAAGAGAACTTAGCACTGAACTTGACTGGGGAAATTTTTATTATTTGTATACATGGAAGGAGTATATTGCTAGGTTTTCTTCATGAAATCAGTTGCAAAAAGAAATGCTCCCATCTTTCTTTAAAAGAGGCTTGTGAACCTTGTCTGAAACTTGAGCCAGAGAGTGATATAAACCCACACATTATTCATGGAAGGGTAACTAGTGAATTTTCCAGATAGTGAAGTACAAGCAAATCTTCTTTAGTTATTGTTTAAGATTTCTAGATTTCTTATAGCAAAAGTAAGGGACCTCTAAAATATTTTGAATTATTAGAGAGAAATTATGTACCTGGACTTGTATATGACAACATTTTAAACTGTCAGTATTAATTTAAGAACAATGTGCCCAGATTTCCTTAGCTCATTTAGGCAGCATAATGCTTTTAGTCAGATTTCTCGTCTTTAAATTAACCTTAAAGACAGACTAACTAATAAGCTTGCAGTTGAGCTGGGGTGTGATCTTAGTTATGGAGACACACTCTAGTCCCTTTAGTCTTTCATGTTTGGACAAGGTTTAGCTCTGAGTTTTGAACCTAGAGAGAAAAGATCGTATCATACCTCTTTTTATAGTGATGCCACTTGTCCTTTCCGTGCACTGAATCCCCTTCAATATAATGAAGGAAGATTATAGATAAATAGTATTTCATTATTGGTAATAGAGAGTTGTGAAATTTGTGACATTTATGAAATTTATATTTTTGCACAAATAGTATTAATGTAAAACTAGCTAGTGACCAGATTAGTGTAAATCTGAGGAAGTCTCAGAGCAGGAAAAATAAGGATTCATAGGAACACTTTCATTTTCTGTTTAAAAATATCTAAAGATAATAAAATGGGGAAAAAAATTTACCTAGTGCATAATAAACCCATAATAAATTGCTCTTATTGCTCCAAGGCATAAGCAATGTCAAGAGTTAAGTAGGAGTCAAGTTACATCGGTTTGGATTAAAAAGTGAGGGCTATAAATCTTCATGCATTCAGTTATAAGATAGGAACTATCTAATAAGAAGTCAGAAGAAATTTTCCTTTTAGGCAGATTTTTTGATAGAGATTTTAGTATCTTTCCTGATGTATTCAATCCTGACTATTGAAGATGAAATAAATAGAGAGAGCCTTGATTCATTATAGCAATTTCTACATATTTAGAAGTTCTTAAAGACCATTTTGGCCTTGGTAGTTCAGTCAGACTGGAGGCATTTCAAAATTGGTACTGATGACTACACCTCAGCTTTTCAAACTGTAGAAAAAATATCCCTATACTCACATTAAAAGTAGGTGAAAGTTTGAAATATCTGAGCACACTGACTGCATTCTATCCTTATTTTTCATATATTCTGGATGTATTGCTGCCTGAGTGTTCTAGACATAGAATAGGCAGAGGTATATGATGCCCATCATTTGGTCTACTGTAGCCTACAAAACATCTTACCGTAGAAAACCTTAGAATAATGGCAGATCATAGATCTGTTGAAGCAGATCTGCAATAGATGTGAAAATCTGTGTCGTGGAAGATGCCTTATTCAAAATGATTTCATAGTGTCATCTCTCAAATTTTACTGGATAAATCATATTTTTTTTGTTTCAAATGTGAAGTTAACAGTTATCTGGAAGAATGCAGGGATTAAAATAAATATTATACCAGTTGTTCATTCTGCTCTGCTTTGTACAAATGCTATTTTTGAAATAAGAAAACCCTAATTCCAAACACATGTCAGTCAAACCTTTTTCTGCCAGAGTATAGCTTGAAAAAAAACAAAAACCACAAGCAACAACAAAATCACAACCAAAGAAAACCACATAAAAATCAAGAAAATCACTTTCTTTAGACTAAATAATTAATATTTGTACTCGTTATCTACAGGTAGGGGTTAATTGTTAATACAGGCTTTGAAGTGGTTTGGATGAAGATAGGTCAATGAAGAATAAAAGTAAAAACTGCAGGTGATATTCAGAATTCTGTGGACATCAAGAATGCTTTTCTATAGTGAAATCTTATGTTTACAAAAGTTTTACTGGAGAAAGAATAGGACTATACATCCACTAAAACGAGTAAAAGGTTCTCTCTCCATAAAGGGTAACAAACTTTTGCAGAGTATCCTAGGCTCAAATGCAAAATCCCTGCAATGCCAGATTTTCAGGGAGATTCAAGGACTTTCTTTTTTTCTGTACCTGAAGGCTTATGTTAATCCAGTCAGTAAAGCCAGTAATTTATTGAGCACACAAGGATGGCAGTCATTTGGGTTGTCTGTGTTTACTTTGCTTTTGTAAACTACATTTAATGGAGAGCCATCTCCTGTGACAGGAGCTGTATCTCACCGTAGGGAGTGTGCCATGAAAATCCTCCAGTTTCTTCTACACAGGGTAAGGGGGCCCCTGTCTAATTACAGATTTATTTATGTTTATGCTCCAGCAAATGCAGTCAAAGATCACAGCACCTAGATAATGCAAAGCTCTGAAAGGAGGATATTGCACTTTAGAAGAAGTACCAAAATGCCACCAAAGACTGGAAGATAGAGGAGAAGAAATAGGAGAAGAAATAGAAGGGTAATTTTGGGGATGTTCAAAGCTTGGGTTTAATAATCAAAAGTTACTAGCAGTGCTCTAGAAGTCAAAGCTCAGCACTTATATTTGTTATTTCACTAGTCTTGGAGAAGAAATGAAGAAAAGGGCAGATATTCTTCTGCAAACAAACTCCACTTCAAGGACAAAATTCCCATCTTCCCAAATGATAAGTCAAATTGTCTTTTACTAATTATTCTAGATGTAAAAGGTAAACTAACAAACCAAACAGTAGATTTAAGTGTTGAATTTGGTGGTAATACTTAGATTTGACACATAGAGGAGGAGATACATAGAGGATAATAATAAGTAAATACCAAATTCATTATTGCCTAGAATGAGCTCTTAATGCTACAAAATGCTCATACACTCACTGCCTTAAAAAATTGTAATGTTTAGGATACATATTTACAACTTAACATTAATTAATAATTCTGTTGGACTAGACTATTTGGAAGACTTTTATGTAGCAACTGAAGGTCATAAATGAGAACCCTCTGCTTTTTGAGAGTTATTTGATTTTACAGTATTTGTGGGATACTGTGCCTCCCTAAACCACAAACATTAAATAAAGGAGAGGGAAGAATTTCTAGACACAGAACAAATTTTTTTTTCTAAAGCCTTTCTTGTCCAGAAAGTCTTATCACACATACATCTACTTAGCTTTCACCACACAGAATACGTAGAAGTGATTTGGTGGTGATGGATGAGTCACTTAAGTTCTGCTCTCAGAAATGAATGGTTCCATTCCCTGGACTAGAAGATGATGGAAGAAGGTATTTTCACCAATATTGTTGGTTTTGTGACTGAGGTGAGGGTGTATCCGGTAAGATCCAAAGGTCGTACATCAATTTGGTGATAGGCAACAAAGAAAGCTGGTGTTCTCTTCGGCTACTTAAGGTATTCCCTTAAGGAAACAATATGTGTGGAGGGTTGGGTATAAAAAACAACAAGTACTTTCTCGTGGCATTATTTTTGGCATCATAGAGGAATGATGTGTAAGACGAAGGTGGAAAAAGTGATTAAAAGCATGCTGATAGCACAGCTTCTATTGTCTAACCTCTGGTAGAGCGAGGAGCTTTTCTTCCCAAAAGAGATGACATAAACCTGCAGTGCACTTACTTGTGTTTAGACCTTAAATAATTCAATACTTAAAAGTTTCAAGACTTTATGTTATGCATGTTTGCTTGTGTGAAACCCAGAGCCATGTATTGTTACAGAGTGTGAATATATTCTAACAAATGTTTGACATTATATTCAAAGAAAGAATGTTTTTAACTGAAGCAATAAAAAGTAGTACTTGCTTTGAGTTTCCAAGACAGTAAGAGTTACAGAACAAAAAATAAGCCCAAAGTCTCCTATGAGGATTTAATTTTGAGCTTTCTGATTTTTATCCATAGCTTTATTTTTTATAGTCATCATGATACCATGTTCTTCATACTTTCAGCCTCTAAGAAAGATGGATGTTACCTGCATCCTGAAGTAATAAATGCTTTGGAATATCTTCTATGAGATTTTGTATATCTTGAACAGGGTTGAAGGTGGAAAATGTGTTTCCCTTTCTGTAATAAGTACCCCAGAATAGAATCCAGGCACTTAGACGACTAAAAATAATGACTGCAAAACTGTTATAAAAGACTGAATCAGTTTTAGTTTGCAGTTCTAAATCCAATTCACTCTCTTGATTTAATGTGCAACAACATGAAAGCCATTAAACCTTCAGCTTAAGCTTACTTGAATTGGATGTCACTGCTAGAGATTTCTTTGAAATACATCCAATTAATAGTTTGAAAGTGTCCTCATAAGAAGACATTAAACATAATTTTTTTTCTGTATAATTCTTAGATTTTTTCCCTCTCTGTCCATTACAGATGCAAGTGTTTACAAAGGTAGGACTATCACAAGGATTCAACTACTACAGCAGTGCAGCAAGAAGCTAGACTCTGTGAGTGGGTACTGTCAGGCTGATTCCACAGAATATACATTCTGCTGGAGGGCATATAATTTTTCAATCTCAAAACAAAGGAAGGCAGAAAATTTTTTCCTCTTTTTAGCAGTGCATTCTTACTGTAGGTATGGTCTTAGTGACTTTAAAAGTATAGAAATACAACTCCATTAATTTCAGAGATTTAATAAAATTCGATTTAGTAATGAAGAAAAAATTCTTGTGCAGTTGCTTTTCTCCTCCTCCTTTCTTAGAGCTTTTCATGAAGATGAATCACATTTTTGGCACACTGGTAGGACACTTGCCTTTATATCTTACTTTTGCAGATCGCTGATCTGCTGTTTTGGCAGATTTTAGCAAACCATATGAAATCAGTTTTTCCTGATATTTCAAATTAAAGCTCCCCATTACTTTGCCTGCTTTAGTGCTATTTTTTTTTTTTTTTAGCTATTGGATTTTTTTTCATATTTTCTAGTGATTGTGCACGATATTCCATATCCTGCTTCTAGCTAACCTTTGAAGGCAAGCTGACTTACAGTGATAGCCTTTCTCCTGCCTCAGAGTTCTCGGTATATTTATCCACGTTGGACGAAATGTTCAGAGTTGCGCTTTTACTGCCATCTAGTGCCAGCATTATAAAAAAAAAAAAGTTCAAAATAATCATTCATCTCGGGGCTTGGAAGAGGGTCAGTATTGGCTGTAAGTGAGACTGGTTTAGTTTCTCGGTGAATAAAATACTGTAGAGAATTATTAGTAGATGAAATTCTAAAAATATGTGAGATTTTATGAGATGCTATGAAGCCAGGTCAACATGTACTAAACGGATACATGCATCATGCATTATGCTTTCCTACACACAATTATCACGTTTATTTTGATATCTGCAATCAAACTGACAGCAAAAGGAGAATGCACTGTATTTTTTTCCATGGCATTTTAAATGTGATTGCACTTGCCTACTGGTTCTGGCTGGAATAGAGTTAATTTTTTTCATAGTAGCTCTTATGGTGCTATGCTTCGTTTTTGTAATGAAAATAGTGTTGATAAAGTAAGGATGTTTTAGTTATTGCCTATCAGTGTTTACACAGAGTCAAGACCTTTTCTGATTCTCACACTGACGCTCCAGCGAGGAGGCTGGAGGTGGCACAGGAGGGGACACAGCCAGGACTGCGACCAGAGGGACATTCCATACCATATGGCAATAAAAGCTGTGGCAAAGAAGGAGAAAGGGGACGATATTTGGAGTGATGGTGTTTCTTTTCCCAAGTCGCCATGACATGTGATGGAGCCTGGCTTTCCTAGGGATGGCCAAACAGCTGCCTGTCAAGGGGAAGAGGTGAATTAATTACTTGTGCTTGCTTTTACACACAGCTTCTACTTTGCCTATTAAACTGTCTTTGTCTCAATTTATCCGTTTTTTTCACTTTTACCCTTACAATTCTCTTCTCCATCCCATGGATGGTGTGAGTGAGCATCTGTGTGGGGCTGAGGTGTCTACCCCTGTTAAGCCACAGTAATTTGTAAACACAGAACAAAAACCCTATTGAAACTAACAAAAAGATTACCCGTATATGAACAAGGTGGAGTTCTTAGTTTAGAAACTCCACGGAATCTCACAGTGGCACACTGCATGTTATCTCAGAATAGAAAGGAGAAAAGAGTGGGAAGAAACGGCAATTCGAAAATTAAAATAGTAAAACCTGCTGTGTTTACTGTAAGATCTGGGCCCTAATGTTCTTTAAGCAAAATCTTACATTGTGCAAAATTGAAGTTCTGTTTTTCTCCTTTTAAGCCTAAATATCAGGAAAATTGACAGAAATTTGATAACCAGGTTAAAAAAATCTCTTTTTGATATCTCCAAAATATTACAGAATCACAGAATCACCTAGGTTGGAAAAGACCTTTGAGATCATTGAGTCCAACCTATGAACTTACACCACCTTGTCAACCAGACCATGGCACTAAGTACCACATCCAGTCTTTTCTTAAACACCTCCAGGAACGGTGACCCCACCACTTCCCTGGGCAGCCCATTCTAACGCCCAATCACCCTTTCCGTGAAAAACTTCTTCCTGACATCCAACCTAAAGCTCCTCTGGCCCAGCTTAAGGCTCTGTCCTCTTGTCCTGTCGCTGGTTGCCTAGGAGAAGAGACCAACCCTCACCTGGCCACAGCTTCCTTTCAGGGAGTTGTAGAGTGATAAGGTCTCCCCTGAGCCTCCTTTTCTCCAGGCTAAACAACCCCAGCTCCATCAGCTGCTCCTTATAGGATTTGTGTTCCAGACCCTTCACCACCCTTGTTACCCTTCTCTGGACATGCTCCAGCATCTCAACATCCTTCCTAAATTGAGGGACCCAGCACTGGACACAGAATTCAAGGTGTGGCCTCACCAGTGCTGAGTACAGAGGCACAGTCACTGCCCTGGTCCTGCTGGCCACACTATTCCTGATACAGGCCAGGATGCCATTGGCCTTCTTAGCCACCTTGGCACACTTCTGGCTCATGTTCAGTTGGCCAGCGACCAATATCCCCAGGTTCTTTTCTGCCTGACCACTGTCCAGCCACTCTGTCCCCATCCCGTAGTGCTGCAGGGGTTGTTGTGGCCAAAGTACAGGGCCTGGTATTTGGTATTGTTAAACCCCATATCACTAGATTTGGCCCATCTATCGAGCCTGTCCAGAACCCTCTGCAGAGCCCTTCTACCCTCCAGCAGATCAACACTCCCCCCAACATGGTGTCATCTGCAAATTTGCAGATATGTACAGTAGTCTGTTGTATGTGGTTCACTTCTTACATACAGTTTTTGTGTTCCTTATTTTATTTTTTATTTTTTAGCCTTTTAGCCTTTTAGTATTAGATAACATACTGAGAGTAGTTCAATGTGGCCAACCAAATTCTATAGGGGTCATACTAATGTTAAATCATATTTTGCTATAAAAATGCAACGTTCTGCCAAATTGCTATCAGTACTGTTGATAAACATAATTTAATCTCATTGATGTGTCAAGTGTATAATGGTCATAGTACAGGCAATTTTAATGTCAGCAAGTATGGTATTAACAGTAGTGGTGTATCAGTTCTACTTTGGCTATACAATTTGCTTTTCAATTGCAAATAGATAACTTATGGAAACTGTGAGGGCTGTCCACCTAGCAATCTAGAAAAAGTTCACAGATGTGCAGTGGTTAATTTGGGGAAATATTCCATAAAAAGCTCCTGACTATACTGAGAATAATACTCCTGGCACAAATAGATAAGGTGACAAAATGAAAGAAGATAGGCTTATTTTGTTTTCCCTAGTCCTACAGAGTATATACTTTATTATGTATTTTCCAAAGGTAGCTGAGAAATATAAAAAGAAATCTGGAAACCCAAAAGTACTAAGACAAATTTTCTGGGTTTAGCTGCACAGTAGTTTTGCTGAAAAGTTATGTCTTCTTGCTGTATAATATATCGTCTTTATATTGCCTTACATTACTGAAAAGACTTTCAGAATAACTCATGCCTGATGAAGCACTTCTCAATTTAAATTTGATTTCTTGGTTTATAAAAAGTAGAAAAAAATAGAAAAAAAAGGGGGAAAAAGTATTGCCAGCCAAAGGCAGACAGATTTACATTTGCATCACTTTTTACAGTGTTAGTTTAGAACAGCTTGGTCCTGTAGAACATTTTGTTTTCAAGCTTATACTTGTAATAAAACACTCACCAAGTAATTGATTAAATATGTCTATTAACATGTACACATTAACATCATATTTCCCTAGTGATTTGGTTCTGGAATTAGCTCACAGATCAAGCTGAAAATAATTAATTCATATGCATATAAAGCATGGAATAATGGATAATGTTTGCATTTCAGTCTTGGATGACTTTTGCTATACTTAAATTTCTTCCAGAGAACAGTAATATTTGTAGTCAAGTTTAACATGTAAAATAACTGCTTTCCCTCATCTGCCAAAGCATCTTTGCATTTTCTTCCAAGTTTGCACTGAGAGGAGATACTCCTTGGCACAATAGGAACAGCCAATCCTTTTAGACAAATTATGGTAATCACCATTGTATCTGGAACCTTTGCTCATATCCCTTGGGATTCGAGGGAAAGAATTATGGTATACAAAAGCCCTGAGAATTACAAACAGGGAAGTGCAGAATTTTGAGAAGGGTTCTTCTTTTGATACAAGTTCATCACAAAATCATTCGCTCAGGGCTTGGGGAATGGACATGACTGAGTGAAATGTGTGTCTGTTTTGCAACACAAGCCTAGCCCTGACATCAGAAGAGTGGAATCAGAAAAGTAAGTGGAAACCTCCATTGCTGTGTCTTCCCTGAACTATTGTGCTTACCCTATGTTGCTGCAAAGGTAATAGGAAAAGAGAATATTAGCCAGTCAAGGGAGATCAGGTACGGAGAAGAATAGACTTTCTGAGGAAAAAGTTTATTTTTCAATTAGCCTCGTAGTTTAAAGTTGTGCTCTTCTCCATTTCTGCAGCAGTATCCCCATTCATCTAGTCAAAAAGATCAACAGTTGAAATAAGTGCTATTCCTGACTGGCTGCCTGCTTCCTCCTGTGAATGATTTAAAAAGAGAGCCAGGTGGCCCTTCATTAATTTTTTTTTTTTTTTTTTTGGTGGATATTCAAAACACAGCTACTGCTCAAAGACTTCAGTTCTCACAACACAAACAATTTAAGTGAAATTGTCAACACATGCACTAGAGTGTCAGCATGAGTAAATATTGATTCTACAATTGTACTGCACAGGCATATTAAAAACATAGGTATGTGCCCATGCAATGTTTCACTTCAGCCTTTAGTCTACTAAAAATAATCCTAATCTCACTAAGAGACTACATCTGGTGAAAATTGACCAGGTGTGATGTTGCTTCCTGTGAAATAGCATACATATTAGCTGCTATGAAAAAAGACAAAGGTAACGTAAAACATCCTCTTTTGTTATGTCTTACAAAAATATAGACTCATAGGAGAGATGTTTCTCTGTATCTGTATTTTGTTTTTAACCTAGACTTGATGGATAACAATAATTTAACTAAGTTTTCAGTCAAATACTTAAGTATTGAATACTCCTGAAGCTTGGGAAACAATAACTTACTACAATGATAGAAGTAAACATTGGGGTTTTTTTTCTGATTCAAACTCTGCATATTGATTTATAAGAAGTTTTTATAGCTATGTCCATTACTGTAACTCAAACTTTTCACACACTCTGTGAAAAGTTTTAATGCTGAGCAGCTAAGGGTTACTTTGTGTGAACGTTAAGATGGAAAAAAGAAGACAGGGTAATTTTCTGTCCTAGACTCCTCTTTTCTTGTTACAGTATCAGCAAAATAGATAGTGCTTCCATCATCTAATTGTATTTACCTCATAATTACTATGAAATAACAAACAGCAACTCATAATTGTAAATAAAGGTTGTTTACAGAAGTTGATGTATTTAATTTCATTCCAAAGAAAAAGAAAAAAATTGAAATAACAACAAATAAAGAATACTAACTTTGAAAATTTAGCGAATTGTCCAGGCAGTTGATTGAAAAGAAAACGTTTAGAGAACATTCTTTGGTTACATGCTTTCTTTGTATGTTGTTGGTTTTGTTGTAATATTTAATCAATACTGTAAGTACTCTTTTTGCTTTGAATTAAAAGCCTTCTGTACTGAAATATGTGGATACACTGGTGTGTGTCATATCCTGCTACACTATGGTTTTGTCCTCTGCTTGTTCTTTCAGTTCATATGGAAGCCAATGCATGCTGAGCTGAAATCAATAAACTTAAAATAGACAAATCTGCCTTTAAGCAAATGCCAATATTAATTTCTAGTTAAAGCTAAAATATTAGCAAATATGTTCTTCCTATGAGGAAGTCAAATTTCACCTTTTAAAACCCTGTTTAAATTCTAATTTAATTCAATATAGACATTAAAAACCCTAGAAACACCAATTTACATTTTAATTAAGGAATAATTTCTAAATGCTTGAGAAGTCAGCAATATCAAAGCAAAACCTCTTCTCAGGTGAATTTAAAATATTTGTCTCTCTCACTGTTACTTACTTTTTCTCCCCCAGATTTAAGGTTTGTCAGTTTTCCATTTCTGTGTTTTATGTTGGTTTTGAGGTTGTTATTCTGTCTCTTTCCAGCAGGAAGACAAGTGAGAAGTCAGAGGGAGGAGAGCAGTAAATTACCCGGTTAATATTTTATTATTGGGCTATAATAGAGCTCCAAACCTAACAAACTAGGAAGGGGTTGGTGTGAACATTGAAGGGCTTTGTAATAATACATTAAGACAAAATGTATGTGAACTGTAGTATTTTGCTGGTGCTCACCTGTAATCAGTATTTGATTTTTGACATTTTCACCATTGTAATATAATTTTACAGTGTGCGGCTGAGAGAGCATGACATAGCTTTCATAGAATACACGGCTTGGCAAACAGATTAATGTTCAAGAAATTGAGGGCATAAAGTTGAGGAAGGTTAGAAATGTTTGTGTGACAAGGTGTTCAAATCCTTATGGATATTAGTTAATTTTTCTACAATATACTTCATACTGGCTATCATTGCCTACAAATGATACTGCTTTTTTTTTTTCAGGTTTTAAGTAGCCTTTTTTTAATTCCAGTGGCACATCTTTTCATCAATTAGAGCATTTTCATTTCCTTTCCATGACGCCACAGTAGCCTGCAGGACAGAATCTAAATCCTTAGTGTTTTTTGTACTCGCCAGCCAACAACAAGTTGTTGTAAGAGCACTGCGATAACAGCAGGTGTCAAAACTGAATCTACTCATAACTGCATTTTCTCTGCAAATCAGCACTGTAACTTCACCTTCTGCAATATTTTATCTGGTACTGACAGAGTTATTGATTTCTTCTTTCCCACTTATAAGGAAAGATCAGATAAGGGCATTTATGCCTCCATTACAATTTTATACTTATTGTGATATCGCTAAAGTTTTTTCTCAATTGAATGGATATAGATTTAAAAATTTAGGTTTAACTAGTATTATTAAGTTTTTCAATTAATCAGGACTAGAATTCCTCCTACTGGGCTGCCTTATTTACATGTCAAGTCATTGTTAGATGAATAATTCTATGGTCTTGTCTGTTCTCTGCAAACATTTCCTACTCATCAGGCTACCAGATAAAAGTTAACATCAGATAGATGTTAAAAGCTTTCACATGTGATCTTTAATACTGAATGTCTGAAAGAAGAGGGATTTCAAGGCTATATCCAGTAAAATGGTGAGAGAGATGCTTATGTCCAAGAAATTTCCTAATGAATGCACTAAAAGAACTCTCCTACTGCTTAAACATAAGCCACAGTTACTTACCCACAGAGTTTTTCACAGTGCTGAGACTTATGTGACTCAATTCAAGTTCAGAACACAAAAATACTGGCCTAGAAGCAGCACTCCTTTTCTCACAGGAAAAAAAAAAGAGAAATAACAAATTCATGAGATGCATTAATTTCTCTTGTTGCACTGAATAAAATGTAATAAAAAGAAAATAGTGCATAATGAAAAAAGGAGAACAAATAAAATTTATTCCCTGACACCAGGAATTCTTTTTCCCATGGGTAGGAGATGAAAAGTGGAATGCTTCTGACTGTAATTATGACTAGCTGCATGAACAGCATGCCTGGGTAACGTTAATGTCCACAACATCCTTATGATGTGTCTCCCTGCTGTAGAACAGAAGTTCTACATAATTCCTGAGAAAATGTTTGAACAGATTTTTTTATCATCTTCTTATCACCTTATCACAGAGAGAGTGAATTTCCTAGTATAGAATATTTCCAGGACCTTCTAAAAAAGCTACACCAAAACTCCCTTGTCCTTGGAAAAATTTTAAAACATTATCTGTAAGGATTTATAGACTCCATTACTGCTTTATAATGTCGATCAAACTGCTCCCAATAAGGACATGGTGACCACACATGAGAACTGAATATTGCATTCCTTCTTATCCAGAAATGATTGACTCTTCTCAAGTACACTGAAAGTTCAGTGAATGTGAAGGGTGAAGTCTCATCAAAGTCAATGGAGCCGTGCCATCTTATATCAGCTGTGGATTTAACTAATGACTTCCTTGTCTGTTTTTGGCTGGGATGCCCAGCATTGCCTGGAGACAGCCTACCTCAGATATGCCTCACAAGACTCTGGTGAGATCTAAATTATAATAAACTGGCTATATGCACATATAATCTAGGGCATATTGCCAACTATTCTTATTTCCAACTGTTCATTAAACACACAAATCATTCCTAAAATCACTGTTGCCTTCTATTTAAAACCTATTTGTATGCCATTTAATTTTTTTTCAGAATATTTTTCAAATAATTTTCTTCTTCTAAACCACATACACTGTTGACAAGCCATGAATGATTATTTTGGGTTTAACTGAGATTTGTAAATAATTTATTTCAAAAGAACTATTCTACTTTGTTGACAACAAAGTTAATTGTCAACAAAGATGTAAATATGCAAACAGGGACAGCATATTGAAAAACAGACTGCAAACACACAGGGAAAGCTAGACTTAGATCACAGGAAACAAAATGTGTTTGCAGAATAATTTGCATGTAAACAAACATGATTTTAAAGAAAAAACAAACAAAACCCAAAAAAACCTTGCAAGCTCATTTATAGTCCTATACTTATAATATATGACAAAATAAGCCTTAGTATTAAGGCGACCGGAAAATCTTTGGGAGGTTAAGAATTAGTCCAATTAGACTACCTGACTAAATAAAACAGGCTCTGATTATTAATAAAATGCTGCAGAGACCTGACTTGACCCAAGGAATTGTACAACAGAAAGAAATAAATTTGAATGTAAAGAAAGGTTGGAATCTTAATAGGATCCCAGGGCTGTATTTTACTGATGTGTGCATTCGTATGGCTCTGCTTTGTTACCATTAGGTTTCATGCCTCTAACACAGTTTGTCAGATAAATATTCCTCCTGTGAGAGCTGTAAACACCAGCCTTTCTGAGTGATGGCAACTATGAAAAGTAGTTGAGATGAAGCGGTCACATCAGTTAATGCGGAATGGATAAGTTATTTCATCCACAGCATATTGCAATGCAGAAGAGAATTCATTAGGGTGATTCCCTCTGCTTATTCAGACATGCACCATTCTCATCCATCACTTGTATAGGATTGAATAACAGTATAATAGAAACAAAAGCCCTTGTCAAGGTGGCATGGGATTCTTGTCTAATACCCAGCTAATAGGAATGAACAAGGTCAAAACAGAAGCTAATTTGGCATTCCAATTTGAAAAGTGCCAGTGTGCTCCTGGGTTGGAAAGTCTTATGCCTGTTTACAGACGTACATATCCATGTGAAACCTCTTAAATAATATGTGTTCTTTATGCTCTTATTAAAAAGGCACACTGTCATTTCAGCTCTAAGGCTAGGAAACAACGCTCTGTTCCAGTTGTCAGGCGAAGGATGGGTTGTTCTTGTCAGCAGTTCTTGTCAGGAGGAATGAAGTATATATCTGTGCTATATACAGCAACTGTTGCCAAATGAGACTACCTCACCTGAATACCTGACAGTTGCTTTGGCTGTTGTCATCTACTTTCTGTTACCTCCAAATCTATCACACTTTATGCAAAAATGAAGAGGTCACCATGGCAACTTTGTATCCCTAAACTTAATAAGAAGGAGCAAAACCTAGAACATTTTGCCCTTATATTATTTTCTTAGCTGTTTCTTTTCTTGACTTGATAAGGAAAACACTGTCCATTAGACACAAATATAAACAGCAAATATCTGGTACCAAATTTCCTTTTTTTCCCCTTTGTTTGTCATGGAAATCTTTCCATCTTCCTCTTCTCCTAGAATTTAATATATGTGTATAGAATAAATACATAGATGTGTTATCATATTTTGAGAAAGATGATGAAGAAAGGAAACTATGAAAAATTCTGGCCAAAGGATACCAGTAAATCAAGAGTTCTATTGAACAAGAGGATTAGACATTTAAAAATAGGGTTTCCAATAGGATTTAAAAGCATTAGACACCCATCTCTGATGGAATTCAACTCCCTTAGGCTCTTTGGAAAATCTCAGCCAAAATGGTTATTATAAATATAGAGGGACAGGTATTTTTTCCCCCAGAGAAATTAAGACAATAGGAATAAAACATCAAGCTTTAGGGCACAAAGCAGCTGGTAACTGATTGGAATAGAGCAAGGTTTTCCTTTCATGAACATACCATAAGTACTCTCCTGATTCCCATTACGTGTGATACACACATTACAGTGATTTCTTTAATTATTAAGCATACTAGTTTCAAGTCTATATAAGTAGCTTAATTCTTAGGTACATTGCACTGATTTTTTGTTAGGAAATGGGCAATACTCTCAAAAATTCTCAAAAACCTTTGCAGATAATATTTCTCTCTCCTATTGACTGTGTGTGGCAGTTAGACACAGTACTTATATTTGATTTTTGAAAGCCTCTGTCAGTAAGTGAAACTTCAGAGAATAATGAAAATGCTTTCAACTAAGATCAATACCCATGTCAGTGGTCATACACCTCCAAGTTATCCTCACTCATGCTAATAATGGCTTGTGTTTTCTGAACAAATCCATTTGCAGTGGTTTTGGCAAAAGCATTTTTTCAAGAAAGTCCATTTCTTTCAATTGCTGTCTAACACACTGTTTTAACAAACTGGTATCAACTGGATTAAATTTTCACAATTTTAAACCGTTGAGTTTTCATTTCCATGACATAAACCATTTGTAGTTTAAAAGATTGGCATTGTGTATTCTGTTCTCTTTGCTTTTATAAGAATGGTATTGCATCATTTCATAGGACTGTACACTCAGGTTTTGACTGTGCTCTTTCTTAACTCATGATTGTTTTCTGCATATTCCTGCTTAAACCAGTTCAGTAGATCTTCCTGTGCACATATTTACTTAATTTTAAATATTTTGACACCCTATTAATAAAAGAATAAATATGCCATAGTAATTCTAAAGATAAATATCTTATTTATGCATCCGAAAGCTATGAAATTTAAGAAGGCCTTCAGAAGAGTTTTATGGTCACCTGTGCAGACCAGTAATATAGCATACACACTTGTGGCCCTAGAGATAATACATTTGATGTCATTAAGGGTGCTAAGGTGTTTGGATATCATTGATACGACTGATCCCCTGGAAAATTTTCAAACAGGAATTAAGTTTCAAAGACTGTGCAGTCATGCATGCTTTTTATTTTCACAGTATAATTTGTTGAGAGGAAAAGAAAAAAAAGTTAAACAGAAGGAACATGGTCTGTATATCTACTTCAGTAAGAAAAACAACAACAAAAAAAATGTATATTAGGAAACTGCAAGGTAAATAATTCATATAAGCTGTTATTCTATTTCAGAATAAATTCTAGCTACAACTATTTTCAAAATAAAGTAAAAATAGGGTCACCCTTTGAATACCATCAATTTGAATTAGACTGGCAGAATCTGGACCTCAGTAAATTAAAGAGGAGTTATATGAAATATTGAATAGATTTTGATCATGGTATGAAATAGATACTATTTTATTTATGAAATGTATTAATTCATTAAGAACTCACTTATGGGCCTGGCTACAAGGCCAGATGAAGCTGCAAGTCTAGCTTAAACTTCTTTGACTGACTGAGGGTATTTGCATCATTAGGCTACGCCAGGGTAAAATTAGATAAATAGGTAGATAGACAGATAGGTAGATAAATAGATAGGTAGATACATACATACATACACACACACATACATACATCGACGGAGACAACTGCTGCTGATCTGTAATTTTTCTTACTGCCTTAGTGAGAACTTAATAGACAGACAAAGATGAGGTCTCTGCCCTAATCTAGTGTCCCAAATGCAATTTTCATTTGGTTGAACAGTTTAGTCCTGCCCAACTCCAGCACTGTAGAATTCCAGTAATGCCACCAGAGAGCACCTCCTTTTCTCCAGACAGTTTGCTGATGTTGATGTCATACCCTCAGGCAGAGATGTTCTAAGTAGCACTGGAAGATGAAAGGTTCCTTGTCCAGAGGACTCTCTGCTTTATGTGGAAGCCTGTGGGTGAGCCATGGTTGGAACCAGAAGTGACACAAATTGAATGTGTAGGTATATATATACACATAGGTATATGTAAATGTTTTTCATTTACATACTTTTTTTTCATGACACTAATAAGTAGTCAGCAGCATAGAGGTGGTATAGGAGCAAGATATGAACCAAGGGAAAGGCTGTAACATTTAATTTTTTTCTTGAACTGCAACTACTGAACTTTTGGAATTGTAGCAGCTGGTATTTGTGTCTGGAGTGGCACAGATTACATGGTATCAGGCACAACAATTAGACTCAGTGAGACAGGGTAATAAGTCAATTTACAGGTGCAATGCAGATAGAAATACCAAGGGTTATGACAGATATAGCCAAGAAGATTGCATTACACATTGTTATCTAGTGCAGAGCACTTAGGGACTGTAAATGCTGCTACTGTTGAAAATTTGCTTGTGTATTTAGCATATGAAAGTCAAATTCAAATCCTGAAATTTTCACTCCTTGCTGTAAATAGAAAATATTTTGCTATGTCTTCCCAGGTGGCTTGGACAACTTACATATATTGCATGTGTGGAGATTTCCAAGGAACTTGTATTCACCTGAATTATCCATTTCCTTCTTGTATCAAATGTATAGTAATTACACAAAATTGGGCAAATCATAATCAGCTATACAAAATATCATTTAGTCTTGGAAGAAAAGTAACAAGTTTATGAAAGATAAAAGTTATTTCTATGTTATACAGTATATAGAAATAGCAATTTCTGTGTAGTGTTGCACATGAAGATTTCATAACAAAAGCAGCTGACTAACAATATATATGACAATGTTTTGAAGACTACCAGGAAATGGAAACAATTACAAAACTTCTTTCAATTGTTCTTATGCTTATAGAAATGTGGGTGGAATGTTCCTGTGAAAAATTTGCCACCTGTCTTTTAAAATTAGTAATTCAAATCTTCATATATACATACCAGCTCTTTTGTTTAGCAAATACTTAACTTATTTAGAAACTTTCATACTAATAGTGGATAATTTTTAATACTGACTTTCTTGTAATCAAAGAATTGTTCCCCTTTTTCTTATATCCTTATATCTTTAAGGTACTGCTTTTCTTAGCAATGCTAATGTCTGCCCACATTTTTCCTTTGCTCATCTAGTATGGATTCTTGCTTGGAAACTTACAAAAATTTTTCCATCTACTCAAAGAACTTAGGAGAAAATCAGCTGGAAACATTACACTGGAAACCTATTTTCTGTATAAATCTGGATGTGGCTTCATAAAAGTTAAGATACGTTTCAGGTTAGAATAGGCTGACTTCCACAAGAGCATAAAAATATAGACAGAGGTCATAGATCAGTCTCTAAAGTCAGCATTCTGACTGAGAATGGTGTGAAGATGCATTGTGATGTGAGGGACCTTTAAGTGATGGGGAAGTTGTTTCTACCTAAAATTGTCACTTACATATTTTTAGGAAGGAGCAGAGAGGTCAGGAAGGTAAAAACATGTTTCTTTATCTTTTCTGTCTCTATACCCTACAGCATATTAAAACAGCTGCAGTGTTTCTGTTCAGATCTCCAGCCTGCTTCCATTCTCTGCAACAGAATAAAAGTTTCTATATCTCATGCACTAGAAAGTAAGGACAGCATTAGTCTAGTTTACAGTCCGAGTTTTCTGAGAGATAAAAAGCTAGAGGCAACTGGAAAAAAACCACAGAACCCTTAGGATGCTATTGATGTTATATTTCAGAATAACAGAATTAGAAAGTTCTGTTGGATAAAAACATTTGAGAACATTTCATTACTACCCCAACCATTAATCTACACTATACAATTTAAACTCTGATGTGTATGTGAAGTTAAAGAACAAATTGAGTCACAGTACAGTCAGGGTAGTGTAACAGATACTGAATCGTAGTGGGACAGACAATAAACTGATACATTTGTTAAAGCCTTTATTCCTATGCAAGAAATTCAGTGATATTTATTGCATATTTGTTCAATTTGTAAAGGTCATGTATAAGAAACATGCAATAGCATGCAATAGCAACTAAAATGTCAGTGGTTTGGGGTTGTCCCCTTGAAACTTCTAACTTCAAGCAAATTCTTGATGGAGATGCCAGAGGAGAGGAAGGTAGGATGAGATCTCATTGCTTTCACTGTGTAGTTCCAAATGCTATTTGTTGCTTGGCCTCCTCCTATTAAAAGTGTAAATGTATTTATGATTAAAATGCAAATTACCAGAAATAAGGTACCTGTCTTCTGTTGCAGTGCTAGGTTTGGTTTAGCAAGCTGCAGCTTTCCTGGAGAGCACAGCTGGGCTGCTTAGGGCAAGGCGGCCACTCCGCCCTCCTGTAGTCCTTTTGGACTTCCCTGAGCTCCTGCTCCAGCTAGCTGGGCTCTGCAACACAGTGACAGCAAAGGAGGCAGAGAAGAGACCCTCATGGTGGTTTCCGAGGATCTTTAATGTTACATCTTCTCTCGGCAATCCACAGAGACAGAGAGACCTCTTGATCAGGGAGCAGAGGGATTTCCTCAGGTGGCAGGGGCGGTAGATGGGTGGAGTTGGGGTACAGGAACCAATAGGGAGAACTCAAGGGAATGGCCTGGGCTAGGGGCAAGGAAAAGGGGGGGAACAAGAAAAACAGTGGATAAATAGACCACCACATCTCCCCGTTTCATATTAAATTGAAGAGGGAAGGGCATAATTTTTATACAACAGAAAAATGGTAAAACAATGCAAAATGGTTAAATTTAAAGTGATGAAGTGGCTGGTTGTTGTTGACTTTGGAGATCGGTGCTGGTTGAGTTCTCACACAGCAGCTGCTTTTGTAGCTTATCGCGTTCTTTCTTCTGCTGGGGCTGCTGGGATGACATCTTTTCAGTTGCTACTTTCTTCACTTGTCATCAAGGTGGCAAGGCAAGTCTTCTGCCATGGTCCAAAACTATGTGGTAAAGCAATTCCTAAGCAGTGTCAGTTTCATATTATCACACTTTTATCTTCTCATATATATTTTGGAGAGTGATGGGCTTGTCCCAGTATTAAGTGTGCTGGTCTGCAATAGAAAGGCACAGAATCAAGAATCTGTCAGATTTGGAGTGCAAACTTGAACCTATTGCTCTCACTTAAAATTTTCAGACTTGTGCTCTGCCTCTTTGTGTGATTATTTTTAGTCCTGTTTTTAATTGCATATAAGCTTATGGCAATTCAAGTTGCAGCTACACTAAAATATAGGTGAATTTCCCAAGTTCACTGTTTTTCATTTCCACTTCTTTTTCTTCACAAAGAAGGATCTTGATGTCGAGTTGGGAAGTTCATCACACCTGCAATATTATATTCAAAAAAATATTGTGTTTATGTTCCTGATTGTCTTATTGTACATTTGTATGTATTCATATCATTTCACTATAAGCTAAATTTCTTCTTTAAACATGTGTGTCAAATCTATGAATTTTCTACTAGCTTATTTTGCAATTGGCATTGAAAGCCTCCAGCAGAAAAACTGAAAGTTTTCTCACTGAAATAAATGAAGACATGAAGACAAGGACATACACTATTATATTAGAGAAAATCATTGTGGAACATACAATATTTTATAGTTTAAGGAACAAAGAAAATAAATATTTTTAGAAGTTACTTATAGAAATAACTGTAGAAAGTAAACAAGTACCTTGATGGGGTCTGTAGTGATTGGTCCATGATAGATTGTGCTTAGAAAAGGGTACAGAACTAAGTGGCATATGACCCACTGTGGAATTTCAACTTTCTAGCAATTGTTATTTAGGCAATAAATTATTATATACACTATCTTCACCCAACATAACTTGAATTTCCAGTCAACCAAAATAGGACATCAGCATGAAAAAAAAAAATTGTTTGGTTGCTTTAAAAATATTTCCACTTGTAAGATGATATAAGTGTGGAGATCCTTAGAGACTCATTTGGTCTGTATGGAAATAAAAGGTCAATTATTGCAATGAAAAATTTAATCTAGATTGATGGCAAATGGGGTCTGACTGTTCAGTGACACTATTGTGCCCCAGACCATACAACCTGCATAAATAACTGAAAATTGGGCAGAATTGGGTGTTTAGCTAAAAGGTCTGTTTGAATAGTTAGTTAAAAATAACTATACACCAGAGATTACTCATTTTTCTCCTCAGAGATGGCAAAACTGACATGTTACACAGAGAAAATTGAATACTAAACTATCTCATAGATTTCTACAGCCAAGATTTTATTTTTAGGCACTCAAGTTCTGTTGATTTATGGTGAAGTAGATTAATTGGCAGAAATTGATCTCTTCATAAAATCTGAAGTTGTCTTCCTTTAAATTTCAGAGGGCATCCTAAGTATAACAGACTGCTATGTATCTTTTCTCACTCTTGTGAAAATTGTAAGAGATAGTGTGTAATTACTGACAAATGAGAGACAGAGTGTAATTGAAAGAGAAATTTATACATCAGTAACCTAAACTTAGGGTAGCCTGAATTAATTAAATTTGCAAAAGAAAATTAAATTTATTAAATTTTATTTACATACTTCACAGAAAACTTTATATCTTCCTTTACCTTGCTTTTCAGGTGATCTATATCTTTAGCACAAAAAATTTTCTTCTAACACTCACAAAATACTGTTCTGTGTGGAGGGACACAAATTACCAGGAGAAGTGGTAAGCAGAAGGGTTTTACATAGTCAAACAGGAGAAATATCACAGTCAACCAGAAATATCTTCTGATTGAGTCCCAATTGATTTTTAAAAAGATGAGTCTTCAGTGCATGGGAGAATCTCAGTGTGAATGGAACTCCCCTTTGCATTGAAATAAGCCTTGATCAAATCAGGTCATTTCCTGATATGAGTAAATAATATGTCTGGAGAACAGGTTCAGATAACAGAATACCAGAGCATCGTTTCTCAGATTATGGCCAAACTCATAGAAGGAATAAGAAACTCTGTTTTGCTCAAAAGAAATAATTCTATAGAGAAATGTCAAAGTTGTTAGTGCAGTCTGACAATTTTTATTCAACTTAAAGATCAAGGCACTTTATTTTAGGTTGGGGGTGTTTTAAGCTTTTTCTTTTAACTTTTTTCTTTAAATTTGTCTAATTTAGTATAAGTTTTTATCTGATCCACTAGTGTAGGATATTCTTACAGAAGACTATAAACCAGCTGGGAAGGATGTTCCCATGATGTATTTGAACAACTAGAAATGAACCAGTCGGCAAATTTGTGACCAATTTATTGTTTCTCTGAATACCTCAATGACATCATAATGAAACCACAGCCAGCAGATACCATCCCCTCCTTTTTTTTTACATGTTTATTGATGCTATGAGCTCACTATCCCTCCTTTCATTCTTGTCACTTCTTAAGCAGTGCATTGACTGTATTGTAGAGTCGTAGATTAGTCTTCCCTCAAAAGGCACATTAAGAAATCAAATATTTTGTTTAATGCCTATAACTCATTCTAGATTTATTACATTGATCATACTTTTCAAAACAGAAGTGCTTTTCATGCTTCTTGTGTACTGAAAGACTTGTTGGGTTTTGTTTTTTGTTGTGGCTTTTTTCCTAATAGGTATCATTGTAAATTCAAAATGCAAACTCATCATAATTGTACAGAGTACATGCTCTAAGATTTGACATTCACTCAAAGGTGATGATTTTGATCTATACTTAGGACATTACTAAATACTGGGAAAAATCAATTTACAGTGAGAAAAACTGGGAACTTCAAGGTGTTAATCACTAGACATACACAAGTAGTGGTTGTTAGCAATCAATTCAAGAGCAAATATTTAATTTCTGAGATTTGCCTCCTTCATGTACAATAGATTAAGTCTGTTGTTTCCCAAAGATATTTGAAAGGCATATTTGCCTTTGACTGTCTTATTATGAATATGAAACACTGTATCTGGCTGGCAGGTCACAATTTTTCAAGATCAACATTGAACTGTATGTATGTATGTATTTCTTTTAATCATCTATTTCTTTTAATCTTCTTGATCACAGTGATTCTGTGATAGGAAGAAATAATCTCATCATTTTTCAGGAACATCACACAGTTCTTTAGAAAGACATCATTATGTGTATCTGCATTTACTTCAGACAACTTCAAAACAGTTATTTAAAGAATGCAAATTATCTCCTTTCTTATATCAAACAGTAGTCCTTTCTTTTCTCTTTTTCCTTTTTTTTTTGTTTTTTTTTTTTTGTTTTGACACTCACTGAAGAATTAAAACATACATAGATCATGCTGACTTATTAAGTGGGATATCTTAATGGATAAGGGTGGATAAGGGTATATATGTAAATTTCTGAAATATATGAACCTAAAAACTCATAATATTAAGGAGATATATAAGCTTCTTTATTTCTTTTCAGGCTTCTTTCCATTCTGAGAAGACAAAAACAACAAAATCTATTTGAACCTACAGCAAAATCCTTAATTGCAAAAGATTTACTTGGTTCAGTTTATGTTGCATGAATTATCTGCTTTGTGGGAGTTTTTTTAGGTCAAGAAACTTTGAACCTGGTATAAGGTTTGTAGTAATATAATATGTAAGTTGTATTGCTCTCCTACTCCCCTTCCCTTCCCTTCCCTTCCCTTCCCTTCCCTTCCCTTCCCTTCCCTTCCCTTCCCTTCCCTTCCCTTCCCTTCCCTTCCCTTCCCTTCCCTTCCCTTCCCTTCCCTTCCCTTCCCTTCCCTTCCCTTCCCTTCCCTTCCCTTCCCTTCCCTTCCCTTCCCTTCCCTTCCCGAAAATGAGTTCTAATCCCAGAAACAGTGGTAAATTAAATGATCAGAAATTTTGGATACATTTACTACTAAACCATCTGCAGTGTAGCAAATTCTGTAGTGTGAAGTAAGAATTCAAAATGTCTTTCAAGTCTGTGTTGATCAATGTATTTCAATGGTGTGATGTCCATCACACAACACACTTGGATCACAGCACTATCTTATAATTTTGGTTACTGTTCATGCATGTTGCTAACTGACATAACACCTTAAATACTGGCTAATAATTTGCAATCTTCAAAATCTATAATCTCTTCAAAGGAAAAAGACGTACAAGGATGATGGGACCACCCACCATTTTTTTAATGGCTTGCTTATCTGCAGCCAGTCATGCCACAGTTATCAGGTTGTTCATTTCAAATTGATTTTATGAAAATCAGCTTGCTTTACTTTTTTTTTTCTTTTCCCCAAAAAAGATCACTGTCTTTCTTAATTGGAGCAAATTTTAAATTGTGGTTATACATAATTTGTTCTCATATAAAGTTACTCATGTTCACAGCATGCATTATCATACAGATGGAATAAATTCACCTAATGGACTTCAATATGACTAACAATCAAAAGAGGTAAAATAGAAGACAATATTCCCACTTAAGAAATTAATCTCCCTACTAAGAAAACATGTCTAAACTAGTTCTGCTAAAGAAAAACAGTCATCTTTTTAGTCTTATAAACCAGATTTTTATTCTTATAAATCAGCTACCTGAAAGTAGCAAGAAGGAAGACCTGAAAATAACATTTTGGGCACCTAGAATTAAATGGTTTGTGAAAAATAATTTTACATCCTTATGCATTTCAGGTATTTTTTTGCTTCTGCTCTTTCTGCAGATAGTGCATAGTGAAATGTGTTTTTCATTATGTTGACTATCTAATGGCTTTTGTGTTTTTTTCCTTTTCATATGTGTGTAAGAAATGTATATCTTACTGGGACTTCTGATAGTGGGATATATTTTACATGAGATTTATTTAAAAGATGACAGGAATAGTACTTTCAAGAATTTAATAGAGTATTCTAATCTACCTGCTTTCTGAAATTTATATATGTCATTCATTGGATAGCCTGCTTGGAATGTTTCTGAATTCCAAATATAAAGCTATGTTGAGGTTAGGCATACTAGATGACAAAACATTTAATATGTCAGAAAACCAGAATAACTGAGATGTTGGAATATTTCTGGGTTTCGTTTATCATAACCTTTTTGTCCATTGTTTTAAATTGCTTTCAAGAGTTTCTAAAGAAAACGTTAAAAAAAAAAAAAAAGCCATTTGTCTTTCCCTACTATTTCTCTGGGCATTCTTTATCCTTCATTGTGGCTATTCTCCTTAACATTAAAACAGCTGGTACATATACACAGAAGCAGTATAATACATGAGGCATTTTCTTTAACTTTCAGCACGAACAAAATAACAATATTAATTTATTTTTCCAAAAATTACTTTCTTCTCCTTCAAAATGTTAATCTCCTCTGCTGAACAGGAAATAGTGCATGTGTGGTGGTTTGGTCCAAAATACTCATTACTGTTTATCTTCTGTGAGATAAGAATTAGGAGAAATGCAAAGCAGGCACCAAACTTGAAAGAATATAAAGAAGTTTATTAACAGACCTAAAAGAAGGGAAAAAAAAATTATACTACCTTCAGAACTCTTCTCCTCCCCCCACCTTCCTCCCTTCTCCCACTGACAATGTAAAAAGACAACCCTTAAGATGTTCAGTCTGTTTACCACTTCCATAATAACCTTGTTCAGTCCATTTAGAAAGAGAAGTCTCTTCTTGCTCATGCTATGAAAACATTATCACAACGAGACAGCCGCCCACTTCCAAATATTGTTCAGTCCATTTAGGAAGAGGAGTCTCTCTGCTCTCATGTGAGTCCCTTCCCCCGACTTGCAGCTTTTCCTGCAACTGCTTTCGAGGGTCCACTCTTGAAGTTTTTTGGGGTACAATTTTAAGGTTGAGCCGTTCCGAAACAAAAACAGAGGCCCTTCTCCTTCCCTGGGAGCAAAGGGTCTTCCTCATCTTCATTGTTAGGACTATCTCTGGGAGCATCTCTAGGGACTGAGGTTTTCTCCTTTCCTGTTTGGAGCAAAAGTCCTCATCTGGTCCATCTCTCCCTGTCCAAACTTCTCATGAAATTACAGCTGCGTCAGCATCTGCCTATCTCAGCGCAGGTGCTTTTGCTCACGAGTTGAACACTCCACCCCCCATATCTTCATGAAATTACAACGGGATACTCTGATATATCATAGCTTCACAACAGAATTTCAGCTTTAAGCATCTCCTCTTTCTTCTCCCTCAGGTTTTCAGCTCTTCACAGCACTAAAAGGGTTAATCTCACCTCGGCCTTGCAGCTGTGTGTCTTATCGCTGTTGGTCACCTGGCCTCTGCAGGACAGCGGTGCCGCTTTGCTGAAATCTTGGCCGCAGTGGAGGGGCGGGGGGGGTTCCGAGCCGCTCTGGCTGCCCACAGCCCTGCTGGGGGGGTCATCCTGGAGCCGTGGCCCGGCCCGGCCTGGCCCGAGCAGGGCCTGGCCGGGCCCGCTGGTCCCCGCTCGGCCCTGCAGCCACCTGTCCCAGCGCCGGAAACGAGAGAGAGCTGGGGGGGAGTTTGCCTATTCTTAAGTGTGGATCACAGAGGCGGTCACAACTTTAAGTGGCTTAGAGAATTGTCCATATTCAAACTGGCCAGCTGATAGGTTCTATCAGGTCCCAGAGGAAGCTGTAAGCACCCCTTAGCAAGGACATCCCTTCCGGGACTATGCTTGGTAACCTATGACACATGTGTATTTGGTTAATTTTGATTCTTAGCTTTGAGGTATGATGGACTACATACCTGAGAAATATTCCTTAAATGCAACTTTAAAGTTAATTAACTCTGTGTGTCTCTCCACAGATGATACCAAATGCAGGAGAAGATGACAAAGTTTCCCTACTTGAATTTTTAATTGAAAAATGTGAAACAATTTGTAGAGGAAGAACTGTCTAGGAGGGGACGGAATCTGTGCAATTAACTTCTGCAGGAAATGCAGTCCATTTAGAAACATGACACCTTAGGACTGTTGCAAAAGACATATCTTCTTTTTCATAAACAATAATACATATGGGATATGTATGTTGTAACCAAAGTGAAAGATCCCACGTCAGTTACACTAGTGTATAGTTTTCTCCCAATGAGAATATAAGAGAGAAATTACACATGGCATGTACAATTCAGCTATAGTATTTATCACATCCTTTCTCCATTGGAACTGGCACAGGATTTAGCATCTATTCAAACCAGTATAGTCTTGGGAAGTCATGAAACCCATCAGGGTCATTTATCTTCATCAGTGGAACAGCTCATAATATTGCTGTATATTCCCATCTTGCATTGTAAACAGATCATGCTATTAATTAAAGGCTGTATTCCCAAAAGGAACTGAGAAAATTTCTAGATGAGTAGTGGAACCAAAAGGTAATATAGCTACACTGATGGTCCAGAGGGATTGCAGTATAGTGGACAGTATGGAGTCCTTTCCAGTGTGGAAATAGGAAGCAGAAGTTTGAAATTTCTTATGACATAATTTACCTGACATCACTAGTCAGCAACAACAAAAGACAGAGAAAGAATTGGTAATTCAGTGATTAAGTCAGCTTTCTAGGATGAGAACCTAAAAGAGCGAGGGCTTTTTATCCTGAAGAATAGAAGGCTGAGAGGGAAACTTATCAATTTTCATAAATACTTGACTGGAAGGAAGAAGCAAGACAGAAACAGACCCTCCTGTGTAATGGCCACTGGCAGGACAAGAGGCAAGGAGCACAAAAATTATGCCTGTAAATGAGATGCAGATATCTGCCATCACAAAGAGGAATCACTGAGGGCTAAACTGGACTCATCAGGCACTTCACTGGGTCCTGGATATATTTTATCAATATGTTCGAAAAGCTAAAGTTCCTCTCTCTCTTTCCAGAAAAATCAATAAACAATTTTGATAATAAAAAATGGCTTTGGAAGGTATATATTTCCAGGATTTTACTGTAAAATTGTCGAGCAATATGGTCTCATTTTTCCCTTCATTAAATATCCAGGCTCATTACGGGCAACAGGCAAAATGCACTATACAGTTTTGTGATCCAACATATCAAGTTCTGGCCACTAGCCACAGGATACCACAACAACTGATAGTGGTTTGATACGCTTTTTTGAGTGGCTGTTGCTGTTTGATATCTAAGTAACAGGTCAGAATACCTGTCTGTAAAGTACAAATGCTGTGTTTGACTATAGAATGTCATTTATTTTAAGGTCATTGCTGAACAGTGGCTTTAGGAGGAAAATGTTAGGAGAAATGGCACCGTAAGACACATGTAAGTGACAGCTTCTAAAGGGGGAGGAAAATTTGTAATTAGAATTAAATGTAAACCTTTCCTTAGAACATTATCATCTTGTGGCTGAGAGGAAGTTTCTGTTGAAAGACAAAGCTACTATTAAAATTACTTTATGTACATGATAATATGTTAAAACTGTATTTAATTTTCTTTCACTCTTCTGACCTGTGCTAAGGGAAATTGCAGTGAAATGTTTTAGCTCTCTCTTATATTTTTTCGAGTCATCACCTTTGAACCCGTCCTTCCTCTGACACAAACTTCAGGAGTCAATTTATACAAAACTTCCAACAGAAAAACATCTAAGTACAATTTATGGACACTGAAATTGCAGATTGAAAACATACAAATTCTCTACAGTCCTCCAATTCAGGGAAAAGCTTGAAAAAGTGAATATGAGTGGAACTCCTCACAGTGGAGCATTTTAGCTTAAACAGACCAATGCAGGACTGCCATCCACCCAGTGTGACAACTGTACATAGTTAGCAGGAGTAGTAAAGAATTTGTATGGTGCATACTTATTTTCAGTTTGAGTTAAAAATCCAAACTAAAGGGTAATTTTTCCCTTGAAAACCATAAAGAGAAACACTGAAATATGTGTGAAATAAATCCATAGACAATTGCTATTAATCATAATGTTAAGAGATGATATGTGGAAATGGATTTAATGGTTAATAAAAGATGTACCATTTGCAAATTATATTAATTTATAGATATACAAAGCTGATTGGAAAAACCAAAACCAACAACACCATAAAAAAATTATGAAGAAAAAAACTCCTGTGCAGCTCCAGAAGAGTGGTTGAAGCATGGTACCAATCACAGCTGTGTAAGAAAACTATCATCTTGACAAAAATCTTGTCTTGTAAGAACTTCTCTCAGGCATAATTGCATCTCCATTCTTGTTCAATAGTTTCCAAGGTGCCAAAGCTATCACTAGATTATGAATAAACTCTATTGACACAGTTGGGAAGAACAAGAGTCGTATTATGTGTTCAGTATTTCATTCAGACCACTTTGGCTCAGTATCAATACTGTGTTCCAATTATGTTGTTTAGCTGAAAACGAATATCGAAACATATTTAAATCATCTGTTAATGAACAGGTGGATATTTTCATGCACATACGCTGTGCAAACACACACCTGCATCAAATGAAATCTACAGCCATGCCCATTAATATTGCCCAATTTATGTGAAAAAGCCCAAACCAACCAGTCACATGAGAAATACCTGAGAAGGAGCACAATTTCCAAATTTCATTCAAAGTTTGTGGATGCAGGGGAGACTGTTATAGCATTTCTTAATATAAAATTACATGCACCTCATGTATGACTGCTCAGCTCCTTCAAATTGAGAAAAGGAAAAAAGGGACTTGTTGAAAAATCCCACCATTACTAGTAGTACAATTATGAGTATGATTATAAAGTAAATTCCTCTGTAACCAAATCAACGTTTTTTCTCTTGTCCTTCAGAATAATCTTGGTTAGGACAGGCTCTCAAAGAAGGACTCAAGGTCTTTGTCATATGTCCATAGGAACATTGTCTATGCTAAAATGTTATGTATTGGGTTTGCTTACCAGGATGTTTGTTGTCATTCATGTTTAAAATATTTCCTTTTTCAGTGGTGTTTTCATAAAATCTTGAATATGATTTCAAGTATATTTAGTTTATTAAATACAGCCACTGGCTTTAAAAAGTCAAATATTTTTTCTTCATAAATCACTGTGTCTGCTTCATGATTTATTTCACAGTATTGAGCAATTTTTTCAACTTTGTATTTTATGTTTATGCAATACAGATGACTGCCACCAATGGTGATATAACTAGTGCAACAAAAGATAGGACATTGATTATGAAGAAGCTAAAACCTATAACAAATCATAGCCTTATATTTATAAAAATCTTAGAAATAAATTAGTATATGTTGGTAAGCAAAAATTGAAACTATACAAATATAAGGAAGTGGTCTCCATTTCTAAATGGCCTTCCTGTGTATCTTTGAAAGAAAACAAGCACATAGTTGATGTTGAATAGAAAAGTACAAAAGAAAATTGTCTTTTGGATGCTACAAATGAAAAATAATACTTAAGAGCATGTATTGACTGCTTGAAATGATAATGTCACCTTATGTCTCTATGACATGAAAAGGACTTGATTTTTATCCAAAATGGAGCCCTTCTCTCTGAGAATTTTCTGTACAGCCCATACTATTTTTTACATAAAAAGCGTGAACTTCACACAAACATTCTAAGAGATTGTGGACTGTACCTGGACATGCCGATTGACTCTATACTCAGCAGCATGGATCATGGTTGGTTCATTTTGTCCTGTCCCCTTTGGGGTGGTTGGGTCCCTCTTTGGAATTGGTTTATTCTCTAGGATGGATAGATCCCTTCTGAAATCTAATACACTTGATACAGTTATTATATATCCATATCCATATCTATAATAAGTATATCTACCATTTTAATTGTTGATAATTTGCTTCACTAATGTAAGTTCACAGTGTCATAATGTGATCCTACTTGGTTGTTGCTGTTATTGGTTGTTGCTCTGTGATTATTCACTGCCATACTCCTTATTGATAATATATTATCGGTTGCTGAAAGCAATTTGTAATAGCATGTATATTATATATCTATAATTAATCATAGGTATACTTGGTAGTCAGAAGGATATTTATGGTAATATACTTAGTGGCAATTTTTTTGCAGTATTTGTGACAATCTGCAATAAATTAAAGAAATTTAGTGGATAAAAGTCTCCATGTCCTTGTGTATTGCAAAATCCAACAATATATTAACATTACAGATAGAAAAAAATATTTGCAGTGCTGTCTTTATTCTTACAGTAGTTTGTGTCAGGAAGAACATTAAATTATTACTTTGTCTTTTCTTTGACTCAGTAAAAAAGCTTAGGTTTTCTGTTTCAAAATGGTTTAAACAGAGTAGTGTTCAGAATTCCATTTTTTAAGAAATAGGTCCAGAATTCCCTAAGGAATTTTGATTTCTGATCTCATTACTGCTAAATCTATTGTTTTAACACTTCTTTTTTCCTCTGTCTCATTCCGTATGTACATGAGAAACAAGTGTGGGAAGACTAGACTGAGAAAGTTATGATAAGTCATGAAAATACTGTGGAAAAGATCAACACAACTTCCCTTTTCTAATGGAGTAGGTGAAAGATGGATGATCTACTGGAGCCTCCCTAAAGTTTTGTAAGACCACCAGTACTGTTACTACCAACTTGTTCTGACTATCCTACAAAAAGAAATACATTCTGGTTTTCTAAATTTTTTTGTAGCATGAGCTTAACTACGTATTTCCAGGCTTTTAGTGTTGCTTCAAGATGTGTTTCCTAGTGAATCCAGGTCATTGTTCTTTTGTTGCACTTTTATTTGGTTTTTTTAGATTTAACTTTGAAAATCATAGATACGTGCGTTAAGTGTGTCTGTGTTTCTGTGTGTGTAAGCTGTTTACAACAAGCTCATCTGAAGAAGATTTTATAGTGGAGTTCCAAGCCCTTTAAAATAGAGGTTTATAATGGAAAAAACTGGCAGACCTTTAACTAGATCCACACTACCAGTCACCACTGTAATATTACAATTTTTATAGTAGAAGTAATAGCAACCTACAGACTGTATCTGTATGGTGCAATACCATAAAAATTGAAATACCATGAAATGAATTTTTGTTTATTTATTGTATAGTGCTACAGCAATGATTTGTGAATTGAATCTGTTTCCTCTAAGTTTTAGCAACTCAGAGATTAACTCTGTAGTATAACGTCATTGTTTGTGCATATCAGTAGACACGGATTTCCTGTATCAATGTATTTGTATGTTATGCAACTGCACATTAAAATCTACTTTTCAAATTTAGCTCCTAAAATAGCAGACACTTTATTCAAAGAATTCAAATGTTTTCTTTAGAGAAGAATCCCAGATGTTTAAATCAGATGAGGCTAAACGATGTATGTCTCTTAAGTGTTTGTTGGATCCAAAACATTTGGGGCTAAATTTAGAGCTCGAGGTGAAAATAAAGCACAGTAATGTTTTCAGCTATCTAAGTTTCTGGCTGACCAGCTACTGCAAGGTGAGGATATGTGAAGTCCTTTTCTTCGAGGGTCCAACAGTGCAGGTGCAGCTGGATTGAAAAGATTACAGTAGCACAGGACTCCTTTCCCTACACTCACTCACAGTGCCCATCTGATTTGGAGACAGCTTTGGAGGGGAAGCTCTGAGAACTTTTTCAAGTTATCACTTCTCCTAGCTGTGACTACTATAATATATGTCACTACTATAGTATTGCCATCAAAACAAGGCATAATGCCTACTGGGGCCATTCTATAGTAGGAATTTACTGATATGGTTTGCTGACATATAAACTCTCTGGAGAAAAGAGTGTATTTTGAGGTAGGACTCATTCATTGATATTTAACCATCTAAATATCTAGTCTGCTGTGGTTATCTGGGCTTTTGGACTACTTCCTAGAGGAAGAATATGATGTGTTCTAACAAAATAAATCTATCTGACATGGTGGAATAGAAAAGGAAGAGCTGCTTTTAAAGTTGCTGTTAGCATACTTAAGTTACAGATGTCTAAGGACAGGTGAGAGGAGCTAGTGATTAAAGTAATATTAAGGAGTTCTGATCATTACTGAGCTTTATAGATCCTTCAGTAATAATGGTGTTGGTTAAAATATTTCTTAATTTTGAATAGTTACTGAACGATGTGGCTAAAGAAACAGTTTAGTTATATAATTGTATCTACTAATCAACAATTCATGGATTTGAATCACCAAATATGCATATGGGGAAAAAGGATTTTTTGCATAGTTGCCAAGTGGTAACAAATATAATTTATTTGGGCTGGTTCTTTGAAATAAGTTTGATGCAACAGTTTTTCCTACCATGTATGTGTCAATATTGTTAATTATGGCCATTTCAAATAATGCAAAATAAATCTGAGTAACAGGCAATGGAAGCTTTATAAACAGTTGTGAAAATAGACACTAAAGTCTTATCTCACTGAGGTCACTGGGAGCTTCACAGCAGGTGAAATAATGTATTGAATAATTAGTTAATAATGAGTTATGTTTGTAATAAGAGAGATGTTTTCATTCCAATACTATTGATTGTTTCTCTAGGCTAACTACCCTCTAAACCTGAAAAGTGATTAAATCTGTTATCATAAGCACCACTGGCTGTACTCTGTGTCTCAAATGAAAACTGCATTATTAAATTAAGTATGAAATTATTTTGCATTTTGAATTTTATTCTTCCTTAAAAGAAAAGTGACAACACTTTTCTTCTATTGTCCCTCTCTGTTTTGATGTGTCAGTGTTGCCTATAGGTATCTCAGAAATGAGATAGTGAGTCATCTCAAAAATAACTTTTTCCTGGTAATTTATATAAGGAAACAGTAGAACCTTGACATCTGATATTTAGTTGGTGTGATAATGTAAAGAGGGTTATTTTTGTACCATAAACTTGATATATATCTATTCAAATGCTACACCAAAACCACCTTATATTAGATATATAGGATATAAGTATGTGTATATTTATGAATAGTCTTTGTGTCACTGGTAAAAGAAAATACCAACTGTACAATCTTAATTTAAAGTATGTACTGAAGTTACAGCAAACCACATTCTGTTTTAACCACATTATCTTTTTATTTTTTGCTTCAATGCACTTTTAGAGTTTTATGATGGACAGAGTAATGTCTGTTGCATCTTCATGCCTAAAATTCTTCTGCCTTTTTTTCAGTGAAATGATGAAAAGCTCAATCCTCAACGTTTACATTTCTATAATTTTTCCAGATGACCTACTTCTACTTCTTTGACATTCAAATCAGAAGAAAAATAAGAAGGTAGAAAAGAAACAGAACTCTTTGCTTCATTGGCAGTATTGCATTTTTCCTCTGAATTGAGAAATGTTTTTAAATAATTTCTATTTTACAGTCAAAGAACACCCATTGCGTAGAGTCTGGTTTATTGATGGTCTACAGGAATTACAAATTTAAGAAGTTATAAATGGCACTCAGGATTTCACAAAAAGTTAAAGCTGCTTCATATTTTGAATTATAAGCAAACAATTCTGTAAAATATTGCAGAAATTAATTTAAAAACAGATAGTTTTGCTCAGAAATTGAAATGGTCTATTTTGAACTCATGATTCTAGAAGACTAAGGAGGAAAAAATAAATTTTCAAATTCCAATAGGATTTGTGTGATTGCATATATGAAGTTAACTTCATTCACTGAGAAGATATACAGTTTAAACTATTTTTAAAGAAAAAATCCTTGAAATAATTTATTTGTTTAATACAACTAATTTGTTACTGGGGTTTTTTTTCTCTAAATCAATAAGAAATTGTTCCATTTTGAAATGTTCTAACAACAGGGTAAGAGAAACAGCAACATTCATTAAAAATGTTTTATGGATTTTTTCCTTTTTTCTCTAATTCTCTTTTGTGGTCTTGTCTTTCTAGCATCTTGTTCTTTTACTTTTTCAAGGTCTAATGATATTCCTCACTCTTTTGTATAAACTATGTGATTTCCAAAGTACAAAAAAATTATGCAGAATTTGTGCATTCTGAAATTGAAATGCACAAAATAAGTTTTAGGTTATGCCTTTCATTCCAAAAGAGCTTTGCAACCATAAATACTTGATAATATTAATAACCTTGAATTTTATGTACATTATCTTCTCTTAAGGAATAGAGTTCTTTAGAACTACTGAACTACTAAATGTATAATACCTCTCTTTCTTTAATTTCTATCACTAATCAGATCTGCTGCTTCCTGAATTCTTATCAAACTCTAAATTTCATATTTTGTTCATGAAATTTTTATGGAAATGAAATAATTTAATCCTTTTAAAACAAATGGCAAAATTTAGAAATTTGTGCAAAATCAACTGTATATTTATTTTTATATATACCCATGATTGAATGCTCATATTTTGTTTGACCCAGGCCATTAACATTTGTTGATTTGTATGATTGTTTTCATTGGCATTTTTCTTAATTGCAAGTAGTAAAGGACCAAGTATATTTTTCTCTTAAAAGTCAGTTTATCTAAAACTTTTGGTATGAAAAATGTACATATATATACATATATATACACATTTTTTTATTAAGTGCTTCAGAAACAGAAGTCAAGTCAAAGTAGAAATGCAATTAGGCTAAGAAGAGCACAGCATGAAATAGAGATGCATATACATATTCATTTCAATTTTGGAAAGCCAGACAATCAAAAATATCCAAGATTTGTATTATGAAACATTCATTACCATCATCAGCAAAAATAACTTCTAAGGTTTTGCATGGGTTCTCTGAGAGTTTTCCTTGACTTCACTATTGAAATTAGGCTAGAAATATGTTTTATGTAAATACATCATTAGGGAGAACTCTGTGATTATACAGAACAGATGAAAGCTTACTCTGCACTGTACAATATCAAAGCAATGTCTCTCTGACCACAGAATACACATGGTAATAGAGTAGATAAATATGAGCTTTGGCTTGGGTGGCAGGAGAGGTCAAAGTTTAGGTATGCAGTGTTTAATTTCCAGTTTTGAGCATAATTATCCTACCGTGAATGATGTTATTGCCTTTTGATGAAAGAATTTCTGTATTGTAATCCCATCACTGATTCAGTCTATTTACATTACTTCTTCCTAGTGACTGGTTTTTACTGTTAGCACCATTTGTTTAATATTTAATATTCTTTCCCACCTAATTTTGCATTATTTTAAGCTCTGTCTTATTCTGAATTCCTAATTTTTTAGAGTATATTCTTTGAACTCATTCTTGATAGGCTTTATCCCATCTAACTTAGGCATCTAAAAGTTGGGTAAACAGTAAAGTGTGAACAAGACATTTAAAGCTGGCTTTATGCATGCTTGTGTTCCTTTCTATTTACTGCAAAAGTATCTTAGGATAAATACCTTGATATTTATTCCCTGTCCATAAAAGCATAGATGATATGAATCACGGTCTTAGATTTCATTCTAGACACCTTATTTTAGCACATATTTGTTTTAACAATCTGTGTAATTAAAATAATTAAAAACCGGAAATATTTCACCAAGCAAGTGATCTATAAAGCAGTTCTGTGCTTCATACAGTTCAGTGCTTTTATTAGAGTTCTGTGTAATCTCTATAGTGCCACTGGCTCAAATATCACCAAAAAAAAAAATCTTAAATTTAAACCACACTTAATAGTGCCAATTAACTGAAAGACTAAAAAAGTCTAGAAAATGTTCTGTATCAGCATTTCTAGAAAGTGAATTGACAAAAATTAGTTATGATGATTTAGACAGAGGAGATAAATCCATTGCATGGGCATGTATTTATCTGCAGTGTCATCCAGGTATTCAAACTGTATCCTTCAATATGCAGTTACTCTGTCTCTTAGGTTTTTTTCAGTTTCTATATTCTTGTATATCTGGGTATGATTTGCTCAGCTTTCATTTCAGATTTTGTAATCCAGTGTGCAGCTGGTCTAACAAACTCTTTTGAAAAAAACTATGTAAGAGCCACACTTATCATTGAAAATTTTCTTTTCAATACCCTTACTTGCTGTATTTATTTTACATTTCTAAATGGAAGTTAATTTGTGTTGAGCAGCAAGAGCTTAAATTTTATAATCAATACAAAATGAGGAATATATGTGAATACATTTTACTATTGATTTTGGTTTATCATTTTGGTTTCAAATGAATCCTTCCCTTTATTCATCTTCAGTTAATACCCATTTCTGCTGTTAACAGAAATACACCTTCTGCCTCAGTACCTTGGAAGCTGATTCACAATGTTTCGCAACATTAACTTGAAACCATTATGTTATTCATCACGTATATTGTCCAGAATATTATACTAAATATTGTGAAGTAAATAAAATCATACAGCCATTTGCTTCATGTTTTCTGTTGAGGAAAATTGGTGGAAATTTTCTGTTGTTCTGAGATATCCATGGTGCAGTAGAAAAGTTTTCAGCTCTTTCTGAGCTTCTGAATCCACTGTTTGTTCATGAAGGCACAGTCAAACTGCTTGTTTTCATCTCTTAAACTAGACCCATGCTCCCTCCTCAATCTTCTTATGTTGCTATTTTCTTTCTTCTGTCTTGTAAAGTTCACATGTGAATAAGACTCATACATAAGATGCTCTGTATCCCATCAAGTATATATATGGCCTGTGCACGTTAGACAAAATATATACAGTTTTAATAGATTGGGTAACAGAGATAAAATCCAATGTTTATCAATTAAAACATTTAAAATGCAAACTATACCAACTGGTTTTTTTTATGCTAAATGCAAGATGAAATTTACTGAGATCTCTCTTCATATTCTTGGATGATCTGTGTGAAAGGACAGCTTCTGCTTCCATATCTACATAGAACATAGGTGTGGGAGTGTATTTTGTTTCCTTATCCGGACAAAAGACATAAGAATATCTGTTTGGTTAAGGATGGCTCACTGCCAAATTTCCATCCAGGTGCTCACTCTCTCCTCAACAGGACAGAGTGGAAGGTAATACAGAAAACTTGCAGGTATAGATAGAGACAGTGAGACCACTTACCAATCACCATCACAGAAAAAGCAGACTTGATTTGGAGAAGACTGTCAACATAGTTTATTGTTAATTAAAAACATATTAAGGTTGTGAGAAACAATGTCAACCCGTGAAATGCTTCCCCCCAACTCCTTTCTTCCAAGGCTCAACCTCACTCCTCAATTTCTGACTCCTGTGTCTCCTCTAGTCCTTGAGTAGTGCAGAAGTAAGGGGAATGGAGGTCCTGGTCAGTCCAGAGCAGCTTCTCCCTGCCTCTTGTTCCTCCTCCTCACTGTCTTCCCCTGCTTCAGCAAGGTGTCCCTCCCATGGGGTATAGACCTTCACAAACTGCTTCAGTGTGGATTGTGTCCACAGGCCACAGCCTCTGTCAGGAGCCTGCTCTGTGTGTGACCTCCACAGGCTGCAGCTTCCCTTAGGATATGTCCACTTGCTGCCAAATGGAGTCCTCCACAGGCTACAGATGGTTCTCTGATCCACCACATCCTACATGGGCTGCTGGTGGACAGGTTGCCTGCACTGTGGTCAGCAAGGTAATCCCTTGTTCTGTTCTGGCCTGGATATCTTCAGGAGTGTTTCTCAGAGTAATTTTTTTTCTTTTTCACTCTGTGCTGTCCTGTGTGGCATGTTGACCTTTCTTAAATACCCCTTCCCAGAGGTGTCACCCCCTTGGCTGCGTGGCTTAGTTGCGCCCTATGGTGGGTGGGTTGGAGACTTCTGGAAACAGCTGTGCCCAGGGTGGGGCAGCCCAAGACTCTCCTCACAGACGGCACAGCCGCTGCCACTGCCATCACCTGGGCACCTGCACCCCATACAGAATATTAGGTAGATTTTGCCAATATGTAAGTGAATAATTCAACACTTATGTTCAGCAGAGGCAGGAAGAGTTTTGGCCTTGAAAGTTTTCTGTGTGCCACCCAGCGCTCACCCACATAAACTCTTCCTCACCTTGTACGTTAACAAAGTTCTTCCCATACATTCAAGAGGTACAGTTCACATTCTGAGAAACACTGTTTTGGACATTTATTTTATTTCTCAAAGAATGAGAGTTTATACATTTGTGGTGGTTTTTTCAGGCAATTTTTAAAAGATGTTATTAGAATGACTGTGAAAAACAAGATTCCATAGATTGTTCTATTATTATGATATTTTCTTTTGTATTTCTGGAGGATTTTTTTTTCCACATCTTTGTTTATGACTGTGGTTGATGGGGCTGTGGTTAGTATTGAGATTTAATTGATTTTTTAAATATATTATTGCTTCAACTGTGAAAAAACAGATCATGAAACATCTGTCAAGTCTAAGTCTTGATTTCCAGGGCAGCATGATTAGATTACATCAACAAAACTCTACATTCACTGTGGAGCAGATAAGGTAATAATAATCATTTTCCGCTTCTCCTGAATTTGAAGGGTTGGGAAAAAATGCGTGGTCAACCCCATCCTGATAACTTCAGAATGACGGTCCTAGTCTGAAAATAGTTTTAGCAGAGCAACTACAAAACTAGAATACTGAATCCATATAATTTTTATTATGCAACTATGTGTATTTTTCAGGGCACAGTGAAGCGGATGTGAAAATCTGGGGCTGGGACTGGGAGTGTGGTGGGATGTGAAGCTGTGGTGTTACTATGGCAAATACTTTATATAACTTCCACAGTCACAGAGGAAAGTCTGGCTTTGCTACCTGAGTATTCTTGCTCTTGTTTTGAGGCAGGTATAACAAATACTTATAAAATCAAATATAGAGAGGAAGCTGATGAAAAATGTGGGGTTTTTTTGATTGCAGTTCATAGAAACACATATGAACAAAAGGACTAAGAATTAACCAAGTGCTAAGAAACTGAGTGTAGGGTTGCTTCTTACATTATTGCTCTTCAGTGTTTGTAACCTGGAGGACAGGTGTTATAATTTTCTAGGAGGTGGTGATGCAGTGCCAGCACTACAATTTCATGGGCATAAAATCAAGACAGGAAGGTGTAAGAAAAGACACATGTATTTAAGATCAACTGTTGCATGCTGTGATGTGTAATTTATAGGAAAGATGTCCAGATTAGTGGATGAATGCCTGTAATTCAAGCCTTTGAAGTAATAATTGAATTATAAATAATACGGTGTTTGAGTATTATTGCATATAATTAAATTTTCTTAGTTTTAATTTACTTGATTTGGGATGAAAGGAGTTCAAGGCATATCCACTGATAATAAAATAATGAATTTTATTTCTAACTATTTCTAACTATTTCTAACTAACCTCTATTTCTTACTATTTATTAGTAAGATGATATAATTCTGCATTATGATTCAGAATAATAGATTTAAATGTTTGCTTCTTAAAGACATTGACTGCTTAGATCTGAACTGTTTAGATAGACTCCTGGAAGTAGGCTTTATGTTAGCTCTGTGTTTTTAATATGTCAAGTAAAATGGAATGATCTTGATCAGGGCTTCTTAGTGCAAACACACAGATAGAAAAAGAAATAGAAAATTGCATTATGTTAAGCAATAGCATACCTTGACATGGCTGCAATTTGTTCTCCAAGGAAATGAGTAAAAATATGTTTTCCCCCATTACCACTCTGTTAAACAAAAATATTCTTCTGTAGAGTGAACCTGCAGTCATGCAGCTTACTCTTAAACATTTGTGAGCAAGACTTGGCTAGGCTAGTTTCTTGATTAAACTTACTTTCTCAATTAAAAAGCTTAGAATAATCATTGATAATGCAGAAATAAGGAAATGCATGTAATATAAGTTCTAAGTGCAACATTAAAGTTAAGCTAGGTTCTGAGGTATTTACTGAGTTTCAATAAAGTTAATAAAGAATTTAAATTTTATGTAGAAAGTATTGTGAAAAATATTTATGAAATTCTAATATGCTTAAAATATTGATAAACTCAGATGAAAAATTGAAAATAAGATAAAGCGTAGTTTATGATCTGAATAACATCAAATGAGCATAGAGAAGAAAGTTTTCTGGTTTTTACATCTGTTGATCATATTAATGTTAATAAAGAAGTATTTTGGAAATTGCACAGCAATTTAAGAAATCCTGAAACTGTTACACACTTGAAAAGTGATAATGTTTGTTCCACTACTTTTTTTAATGTCTAGCCAAATGGTACCTCTGATTGGAATTCCTGGACATAATAGAAAAAATGCAAATCAAAACTAAACAACTAAGTGTTCTGGGAGATAAACTGCTCCATTTACTTAGTTGAAACAAAATCAGGACTGAAACAGTTTATTGATTTAGTAATGGCACTTTATTGATTGAGAGTCAGTGAAGTGTGTGTGCAGAATCAATACCAGGAGTACAACAGATAAAGCACAAGACCTGAGATTATTAAGGAACACCTACAAAGAGTGGGGCGCTGGCTGCCTGCAGCACCCATCCCATGGGAGAGGGCGCTGCCTGTTGAAGGGGGAGGTGGTGATGCCACTGGGAGCGTGGCAGGCACTGCCCAGCCTGGTGTGCTGTATCTCTTCCTTCTCTCCCCAAGGATTCCCCCTACTCATTGCAAATTAGGATGTCTCTTTACACTTCATTTGTCAGGGGTGGTCCAATAGGCACCTTCACATTAATAAAGGTATAACATTGTTTATATGTGAAATACAAGCATTCAAATGTCCCCATTTGCAGTCTTGTCAACATCCTTCTACTGACCACTATCTTAGAAGGACAGAAAAAGCCAATGTTTTAAATGGAATCTGAAACAAAACCAAAAATTCATTCCCCCTGATTACCTTAAAGAAGTTTGAGCCCTTTCTCCACCACCTTTTTTACTTTCTTTTGTATTTTTGTTATAAAATAATGCTACATGCTGGTAAAAAAAAAAAAAAAAAAAATCACCAAAATCATTGACTATGTTGGAAAAAAGTTGTGTTGCTGTGTTTTGTTATAACAGCTTTGATTTATCTTCTTTTAAAATACATATAACTTAAGAAAGATACTTTTAAAAGTTATGTCTTAAAATGTGGTTAAAAGCAATCAGCTTCAGATCAGGTCTTTCAAGGAGCTTAATTAAATATATGAAAGGGATACAAGGGGAAGTTAATTTTCACAGTCACTGATTTTATTCTGAAAAACAAAAACACTGAAAATTGTTTTTGACTGGAGCTCTAATAGACTGACTTCCTTAAAAAAAAGCAGACTAAAGATGTGAGGAATGCTGTCATAATTCAACTCATCCTAAGTCAAGAAGGAGGGAACATATTTTCAGTGATCCTTGAATTGGTAAAACATTATGCTTATCCCTTTCCCGTCAAAAAACCCTCTCATTTCTATCCAGATTTTGATTTAACATCTTTCCTTTCTGTATTGAAGATATTTTGGATTATTTTTGTGTAGAATTCAATGGTTATTGTTCTATAAATGTTAGGGACATGGACCTAGTTACCTTCAATGAACAATTTTTGATGGAGTATCTTGATATCTTTGCCTTGTAGAAGAGGCTTGTCTTCTGTGTAACATGTTTCTTTCTGGCCAAAGTCTCAGGACAGACCCTGATCGGTTTTTTGTTTGTTTTTCTCTTGTGGTCCAGGACTGGGTGTCACCATCCTTCCTTGGTGGTCACGGAAACTAATATTCTAGCCACCTGAGTTTGCTACTACTTGATTTCAGGAATAGTTTCAGTGTAGAGGTTTGAAAGTGTGAGGAAACTATCTTCCTGTCTATTTTTTTGCTTGGGATTCAAGTGTCATAATGAAGTTATTTCTTGAGAAGTAATATTGCCATTCTGGCATAATATAAATTTCAATTTCAATAATATACATTTCAACTTTATCCTAATAATCAATTCCTTGGGTTGGCTAGCATGGGAAATTCTTACTCAAGCAAACACTGTTGAGGAATACACCTGGAGCAGGGAGCTCAGTTTCCAAACTGCAGAGTGAGATGCAGATTCTCTGGGTGGGAGCCCAGAACAACAGGAGGCTGTGAACAGCCAACCCTTTGGTTAACAAATGGCACAAAGAGGGTGGTGCCAGCCAGGTGAATGGACACTGAGGGACACAGCAGGAGTGAAGACTCAGAGGAAGGAGATTTGGGAGTGATTATACATGAGGCTATGAAAAACCCAGGGGTTTCTTTGCTGAGGGTCCCTCCTCAGAGGCACCAGCTGTGGCTGTGTCTGTGTTACTGCACTGGGAATAAATTGCTTTATGGAACAAGACATTTGAGATTTTGACATGGGAAATATGGGGTTGATCTGGTAATGAAACCTGGCCTGACTGTGTGAGAGTGAGGTGTGTGGGGAGTCAAGGAGGGCACTGGAGCTGCCCACCGGGAAGAATTTCAGTCCCAGCAGTGAAATTCTCTGGCCTTGGGAGTGTGACTGACAGAGTCTCTTGAATGGTCAGACTGGGAAGTTTCCTTAGCAGCCCTACAGCTCTATGGAACTGTACTTCAGCAACTGCAGAAGAGAAAATCAAAGCACATAAAAAGAAAATCTACATAAGATGAGACAGAGAGAGACAAGGAGATGTTTTCTCATATGTTTTTTAAATAATTGGTCTTCTGTTTGCTGAATGAGCCTTTCTAACCCATGCCTTTCTGTAGGAAGCCCATTCTGTTGGAGGGATAATACCTTTCTAAAATGGGTTACCGGTTAAGTGCTACTTTTATTTATTATAATATTGCACCCAAAAGCAGTTAACCCATTCCTCAAGAAAGAGGAGAGACTGCCATGTCTGAAATGCAAAAATTGAAGCACATGGTAATGGGTTGAACTGCTCAGTGTCATAATCCAAGAAACCGCAGAAGCTTGGCAGAATATTCAGAAATTTATTGAAAATACCACGGACGTGGTAGTATGGATGTTCAACAAGGGTTTTTAAACTAAATTTCAGATTAATATTTGGTGGTTATATTACAGAATTCTTTCCTAGAGCATGGTACCACATTGCAAACTTCCAGATTATATCAGAACCCAGGAGTTTCCCTTTCATTTATATTTCCTTTCTTTGTATTAAGGTACCAAGTATTGCTGGACTTTCTCTCATTTTCATTAAAAAAAAAAATCTTTTGCTGCTGTTGTTGGCAGGATGAAACAAATCTTAATTTTTTATTTGTGTTGTGGTTTTCTCTGGGATTTTTTTGTGGGGTGTTGTTGGTTTGGGGTTTTGGTGATGGTGGTGGTGGTTTTGGTTTTTTTAACGTGTCTTGCATTTTAATCTCTTAGTTTCTTTGGGTGTTTTTGTGTCTTTCTTCCTTACTGCTGTTATTTTTATTTCACCACCTTCTTAGACTGACTTCTGCTGTGCTTTGGGCTAGCCTAGTGCTAATTGGAAGGAATGTACTCTATGTGGTATCCTTTCTACGAGAGTTTTAATACTTTCCCACAGTACATCTTTTTAAAGCAATTAGATTGTTCCAGTGAATTAACATCCCTTCAGATTTCTCTAAAGGGCAATGACTTTATATCTAGTTTCTCACAGTGGTTTGAACAGTATTTTTGGTGTACTGATAGTGAACCAGGATGATTCCTGGATCCTGGAAGGAAGAGATTTGCTATATTGTATACCTGTGGATAGTAAGCTTCTCCTCTTTTGCCTGGGAAGTCAAAACAACTGTCTAGCAACAAATTTTCTGCAGACGTAGTGATCTCGTGCTTTCCTATTTAAAATATTCACCTTCTCTTACCTCTCATTTTATACCTGGAAATTAAATAGGTGCATATGTAATATCTGCTGTCCAGGGAGTCCCCTCTGTGATCAGACTTTGAGGCACAAAAAATAAACATGCAAATGTTACTAATATCTTCATTTCTGAAGGAATCTTAATAGTGAGGAAAGGGAACAGAAGCCCTTCCCCTTCCTCTTCCCCTTCCTTTTCCCCTTCCCTCTTCCCCTTCCTTTTCCCCTTCCCTCTTCTCCTTCCTTTTCCCCTTCCCTCTTCTCTTTTGCATCCTCTGCTTTTAGATATCCTGGTCATTTTTGGGTTTCCAGGGATGAAATTTCATTTTCTTCCACAATGTTATGACATTAAAAGGTTCCACTGGAAAACAAGGACAAAAAGCAGGAGTCCTTTTCCAGTGCCTTTGTATGCACTCTTTTTCTGTTTCCATGAAGATATGGATGGAGAGAAAGGAAGGCTGTGATCAAGTAATTGTCAAAGATCAAACTGTGAAACTGAGAAATAAGCAGAACAACCTAGCTTATATGAAGAACCACACAGCACTGAGAAAATGAGGAGTGGGGACAGAGGCTCTGGAATCAAAAGCCTGAGGCGGGACATGTTGCAAGTCAGCATGGGGCTTTCTTTTTTTTTTTTTTTTTGTAATCAAGGAAATAGATCTAGACATATGGTCTTTCTTAGAGTTCTTCTAAGCTTCATTGAATACTAACTGAAACAAAGATGTCTGGAACAAAACATGTCTGGCTCAATATGTGAACATTTTGATGGAAAAATGATGTATTAACCTGAAGGGAAGGTTTGCAGAGTATGTTCATGCTACATCTACACAGAGCAGGAAATTCTCTTGCCTTCCAAATTGTTTTTCTTTAACATTCATTTCATGAACTGGAGTTGGGGAATTTCCTTGATTTCTATGCATATACATAATACAACAGTCAAATCCTCTTCCTACCAAAACCAAAAACCACCCACCTTCACAACTTTGCTAAGAAATAAACAGATGAGAATTCAAATTTCTCTAATTCCAAAATAAGCAAAATACAATATTGTATATGTAGGGATAGTTTTTGCAATTTGCTCCTAATTGATTTCATAATTATACCCTGTTTATCCCCCGAATATTCAATTTCTTCTGATGTTCTCTCTATGAATATTTTTCACAGACGTATACTAGAAAAATCTATACCTCTGCTTTTAGCATTCAATTTTGTGAGAAATATTCAACAAGATGTTAAATTAGAGCAGACTAAAATGAAAATATATTGATAAATTAATGTATTCACACTATCGTAACAAAATAGTAGAGATTTTACATGTAAGACATGGATTTATATATAAGCTTTTATAAGAGTTTATTTATTTAGTATATAATAGCCCCTAAATTTAATCTAGGTGATGAGTCAAGTCTAACTGAGAAACTCAAGGAAGAAAGAAACTAATCACATAGGCAGATATATTGGGATACTGCATATTTTCCACACATAAAATCAGAAAATATTGTCCATGAATCATGATATCGTGCTTGCTCGAACAGATTTATAAAGCAAAAAGGCCATATTTTCATTTAATGGCTTGTATGACTCATAAAATGTTCCATGAGATAAGCTGCTTTAGTTTGCCCATAGTGGAGGATAAGATAGAAGGATTCAAGATAGAGTTAATAACAAATAATATTTTCTCAACTCCAAGAAGCTGAATAAGGACAGCTTTGGTGACTGATTTAGTAACAGAAGCTGCAATTATCTTTACTGATGAATGTAAAAGAAAATGCAATTGCAACAGGAACTTCATTTCCAAAAAGGGAATTTGGCAGGGTGAGACGTATCATCCAAGTCAAAGACAAAAATATCACAGCCACTTTAATCAGGTCCAGGAGCAGAGGCTAAACCCCCACATACAAGGAAATTCCAATACAATACATTTATGACTCTTCTCTTTATACTGGCTAAGTTTATTAGACATACATGAAATAAAAAGATTCTGAAAAGGAAATAAGGGTTTGAAATTTTCTAATTTTCCATTTTTAAGACAAAACTGATCTCCTACTCTTCAGAGGAAGAAGAGCCATGGTTCAGTACTTTCTGAGACATTGTTTGTTTGTTTGTTTGATTTTATAAAGAGCACTATTCTCCCTACCAGCTGTTTGATATTAGGCCTTTCAACATAAAACCTTTTTTTTTTTAAATATCTAGAATTTTTTACAAATACTTTCAAAATATGAGGCTATGGGAAACACAAAACTAACCTTCCAGTTCTGTGTCCTGTACTACAGGCACTCATTTAAATTTTGAAAATGAATTTCCCAAGGTGGAATAGTATCTCAGGAAATTGGGTGACTGTAAGTGGAACAAATTTCTTTCATTCCCATTGCCTTTTTTGTGTGCAGTGCTACTCTAAAAAATGAGAAATATTTCCTAAGAATAAAGTCCATTGAGATCAATAGATCAAGATTGAAGAGAAAAAGACTATTTTTTCACTTAAATGCACATCTGACAATGTAGACATTCCTGAGAGCAGCAAAGTAATGTGCCCCAGTTAGAATTGCACTGTGATTTGAGGTTCACCCTTGGAATTATCCTTCAGGCACTTGCATCCAATGTAGCTGTCCAGCCCTTAGTATAAAGAAAGGAAGAGGTAAAGGTGAAACCATCTATTGAATGATGTCTGAATGAAACATAATTTTCTGGTCTTGCATATACAGTTCTACAGTCATTTTTCTGACATACAAAAACCCCCACCAATTTTTTTTATTAAATGACATTTCCTTCCAAGCGGTACTCTAGCTGTAATGAATAAAATCCAGCTCTTTTTAGGTAAGGTTGAAATGAGTATTGTTCTGAAGATCTCACAAGCCCTACTCTTGTTGAAACCTAACAGAAGTATCATTGTATTTTTTAGCCAAAATGCATGCCTTTCTAAACTGTTTAAATGCTTAGACATTTAGATGTAAAAAATCCCCAAAACTGGGGTCTAATAGGCAGAGTCTGAAAATAGTGTTAGAGTTTCTTTATACTATTTTGTCTGATGCAAATCTAAACCACCAATGTTGAACATTCAAGTTTCTACTGTGATGTAAAAATTTTCAGGATAATCTGACATTTGGACTAACATGAAGCTGTACAGCATATTTATTCTTGCTCTGTTCTTCTGCCTATGTTGTGTTTGTGCATGACAGTGTGAAGCTGGTGTACTTACATACTTCCATTTCATTTGCCAGTCATTTGTGTGAACAATAAATTCAATATTTTACTCTTGTATCCTCTGACTATGGTTGGTATTTCAATGGCATAATTTGCATGTCAGTAGTACCAAGATCAAGGAACTGTGAGTAGCAAACCCACTATATTGATTGTTTTCCTTATACCCCTCCATGCTGTTTCATTGCTGCATACCACTTTCACTAAAACTGTAATTCTTACAACATTTTCACCGCTTTTTTTTCTCTCATCATGTCATGTGGCAACCTCCCAGATAAGATATCTTGGTCTGATACAAGCAGTTATGCCTTCCCAGCCTCTCTTCTTTGTTGCTGACTCCAGCTTCTCAATAACAAGCTACATTTCTTGGACTACACTAAAGCTAAATATAATCTGGAAGGGATTTTAAAAATAAAGCTTCTTTTCCAGAATAAAAGAAATAAAATTAAACTAAAACAAAACCTTGATGAAAAAGTAATCCACAAGGGAGGTGTAAAAAATGTTTCAGGCTCCTTGCCATAAAAATATTTAAAATCTAACTGGCATCTCCCTTGCAATATAAGCCCATTTATCATAATTTGATTGAATGGACATTCTTCAAAGAATTGCCAAGTAATTCTGAGTCTAAATGAAAGGCAAACCAGACCATATTATTTCAGCATTTTTTCTTAGGTCAATCCCATTCTTAAACCTTGTGATTAACATTACTGCTCTCTTCTAGACTCTCACACTGACTTACACATTTTCTGAAGTACAATGATCAAGACTGAACACAGTTGGTTGTATTGATATTAATACATCCCAATATGGTACATGCCTTCTTTAGTAAGTATGTGAATTTATTGTCTTTTCTTCAATTAGTGATCCATTATAAACTATTATTCCACTTAGCTGTCCATCCTCCTCTTGTATTTCTGTAGTTAGTTGTTCCTGCACAGGCACAGCACTTTAAATTTCCCTTACTTATTTTTTTTTTATCAAATCTTTCACGAATTTGGGCTTATTGAAAACTTGGATCCTGTCCTGTAGTCCCTCCCAGATCTTCTTTTTTATTAGTAAATTTAATAATATACATTCTCATCCATCCTCTATGCCATGTGAACAGCAATCAATAAATCCTTCCATTATAACCACAAGTTATTGATAATTACTCATTAGGATTATCTATTCTATCCACCCACACTGTTGTAGTTTTCTCTGTTTCATGTTTATCAGATTGTCATGCATCTCCATTGTAATCTTTAGGAGAGCCAAGATAAGTCATTTGTTGACTCGGCTGTTTTATCTAAAAAAATAAGGTCACAAGGAAGCATATTTTGTTTCCTCAGCACTTGAAGCTTTCTAGCAGTCATTTAGTCTCAGCTGATCTGTTCCTGAGGACTGAAACAGAAAAGGCAGTAAAGACTATATTTCCTGATATCATTCCTTTGTCATTCTTTTCCTGTGTTGAGCAACAGAGTTATCCTTTCCTCAGTCCCTTGTTAACTGATGGCACTTGCAGAGCAAATTCTTGTTATCTTTCATATTTTACTAGTGACATCTCAAGCTTTGCTTTGCCTTTCCTGTCTTTGCAATCACATGCCACACATCTGATTGTGTCCTCTCTAGTAGGACCTCCTTTCACTCCCTGATGTTACCTGGTTCCAGCTAACCCCCAACCCCTAGTTTTTATGAATTTCACCCTGGGGGTTTTTTTAAGCCTAAATTATACTCTTACTAAAAATTGAAATGCCAGCCTTTCAAATTCTAATTTGTTCTTTCTGCTCTCTGAATTAGGGTGGCTGAATTTGAAAATTCCCTGGATCAGTGTCTGAAGAGATACTTTAGCTCCTCAGGTGGGAGAGCTGAATATTGCTTTTCTGAATAAATTATTACCTCAAGAGAGTAATAGCAATTGGCCAAGTTGAACCAACACTAACATACAGGTTCTATTAACCTCAAATTACCATTACAGATGAGCACACATTCTTCAGAAAGTGGGTTGTATAAATAAAGCATATTACTTCATTAAATCAATAAAAGAATAAGAGGCCTTACAGTAGGGAAAGTGCTGCCAATTTGCAAAGAAGGCTATGCAAGATAATTTGTAATTAGATTACCTCCAGCTTCTTAGTATTGAACTCAAAAGTCTCCAATATGAATAGTGATAAATAACATTTTTTTGAAAATGGAAAACCATTATGATAAAATCTATTTTAAATCTATCAATTTCATTTAGTTATTCTGAATCAAGCTGACTTTGTATAAATCTATAGTGATGTATTCCTTTGGTGAAGAAAACCATCAAGTTAACTACTATGTGTCTTTGAAAAATTGTGGGTGAACAAAATCTCTTCAGTTGTCCCCCTTATCATGTCTTAACATAAAGGAAAGAACAAGATCATAAATCCTCTTAGAATATGATTGGATCCCAGAAAGTGGAAGGGCAAGAAATTGATGCTTGCAACTGCATATATTAAGACACTGACTTTAATCAATGCTGATGCTAAATATATAATCATCTCACATAGATAGTTATGCTATACTCAAATTCAGTAGGTTAATACCTTTAGGATTCTCAAGCCTCATAAAAATTTTGACTTTCCTAAAGAGTCTTGAAAACCTCTGTGTATTGTACATAAACTCAGAAATTTTAGTTCCCATATATACCTGGTTGTATAATTGAAAGTCACAGAATGATAGAATATGCTGAATTGGAAAGGAACCACATGGATCATCAAAGTCCAACTCCTTGCCCTGCACAGAACAACCTGAAGAATCACATCATGTGCCTGAGTGTTGTCCAAACACTTCTTGGACACTGTCAATTTTGGTGCCATGATCACTTCAACTGAGTTTGCCTTTGTGCCCCATAGTTTTAAAATTATTTATTAAAACAATGTGTTCTTATGAAACTGCTTAGAAAATAAAATAGAAAATCTGTAATTTTTTTCTTTATTGTATATTTAGAGATCTTTTCTTGACGTCTTTTTTGGCAACAGGAGAAAACAATGACTCATTTTTACCTTTCTTTCTATAAGATCAGGGATTCAATCCATTCCACTAAACTGTTTTTTTCACAGTTACATTTCATTCTTTGAGCCATGTCTCATGGTGGTAGCATCCATCATGAATATTTTAGGTATCTCTTTCAAAATAGTGCTACACCTTCTCCCAGGCTGGCAGCTACACCTAGGAAGTGGACCCATGTTCTAAACTACAGTGAAGGGTATGTATTCTAATGGGCTACTAGACCTGTGTCTGCTGTCTGCCATGCCCTGTAGGTCCCTGTGCAGCTGGTCAGGACACTGTTTATTTTCATGTGCTGTGTAAAGGAATAGCAGAGTAAGGGAAGCCTATATATATAAACAGCTGCCTCAGTGGACTCCACTCTTGAGGAATATCTGCTATAGTGGAGCTCAGACATCAAACCATTCATGCAAGGGACAGAAAGAGACCAACTCTACTGGTACCTTTTACTTAGCTCTGATATTTAAAAATAGAGCTGTGTTAAAGGAAAGCCATGAAACCCTAGTTAAATGACTTTTTATTTAGCTGTGAAATTGTTTCTTGGAGCCTATTCATTCATGAAAGTAACTTTTGTTTTTCATACTGCAACAAGAGGGTTTTTTATTTAAGAGAATATTAGTGTCAAAGGAGACAAATGGGTTGTGCTAGGTCTGTCTGCAAGAGGAGAAAGGACATGGACTTGAAAAATATAAATAAAGATTGTGAGGACTTTGGTAAAAGGTTGAACTAATGCTCTCTTCTTTAGTGCTTTGGAAGGACAAAATATTAAAAAATAAGAAAGGGAACAAGATGCCTTGGAGAAGACACTTTTATGAAGACAAATTAGGAGGACATGAGTGAATGTATCTCTGCAAGAAGAGACAACATTCCCAAGACATCAACCTTTCCTAATCTTAGCCAGAAAACCTATGAGGACAATGAAAGTCTAATAGCTATTAGAAGTTGAAGAAAAAGCAGATTTTTTTACATCATAGTAGGATCCTAAAAAAAGCTGGAATGAATAAATAAAAAACATGGAAGTTTTTGTTGTCCTTTTACAGAGAAAGTATTCCAATAACAAAAACATTAGATAAGCCTCAGGAAACTCATCACTAATTGTAATCAGCACCTACTATGAGGATTTGGGCAAATCACAGCATTTCTTGTGCTTAATTCACCATTTGAATTTTACTGGTTTGTAGGGTTATTCAAGGATAAAATCTGACCACACAAACACTGTGTAGGGTTAAATTGTACAAGAGACCAACTCAATGCAAAGCAAAGTCACATAAACATAGTCAACAGGATTGTCCATTATAGCTTATATATCAGTGGGTCTAAGTGAATATGAATTATCACAGAATTATGGAAAGTTAAGAGGTTGGAATGGACCTTAAAGATCATCTAGTCCCAATACACCCTGCCATGGGCAGGGATACCTCCCACTAGATCAGGTTGCTCAAAGCCTCATCCAACCTGGCTTTGAACACTGCCAGGGTTGGGACATCCACAACCTCCCTGGGTGACGTGTTCTATTGTCTCACCACCCTCACAGTAAACAAATTCTATCTAATATTGAGCCTAAATTTCACCTCTTTCAATTTGTACCCATACTCTGAATCCTTTTGGTTTTGAAAAATCATATTCATCTGATTTGAATTTAATGCTAGTAACATCATTGTCAGTGTTAGTAACCACAATATGTCAAAGCAAGAAACTGTGGCCACTTTTCTTTAATCCTTTGCCCACAGAAAGTGGGGCTGCTAAAACACCATGTGCTGACGAAAGAAGATGAAATGAATTTATTAAATAGAATCCACTGAAGGTTGCATAGAAATTATGACAGGCTTAAGAATTTTCAGAGCTACAAGTCTTAGACAAGTTCTCAAGAACAATGTAATCTATCTCTTCCATTTCTTGCATACAGTGCATCTTCTTTCTGTATCTCTTTGTAGTGATTGCTGAAGACAGGGTGCTGGCTTTGGTGGATTTTTAGTTCTGAACATTTGAAACTGCTTTTATGCTGTCCAGTTAAACAGGGCTTTTTCCTAAAAAAACACTTCCTAAGTCAAGTTGGATAAAAGATGACTAAAAATATTGCTTTTTTTTTTTCTTAGTACTTTATTTCAGCATGAACTTTTACAACTTTGTTAGCTAAAAATTGTTCAGCATTCTGAATTACCTGATGGGTAAAATCTAATTGATTGACTCCACTCTCATGGATTCTTTTTTTGTTTTTTTTTTCTATAACAGAATATGCAAATAAAAAGAATCAGAGTTGAATGGAACTTTTTTGGTACTTGGTGTACTAAAAACAATGTAGTTCAAAATCAGCAAAGGTTTATAAGTACCAGATTTGAGCACATTTAAAGTCTGAAAAGAAACAAAAGAGAAAGCAATTATTACCATTTTACTTTAAAATATATATTTTTAATTAACTTCTGCCTTAAATTTTGGATTCTGATTTTTTTTTTTTTTTTTTGTAGGTGAAAAAAAAGCTATCTGATTCAAAAAAGCATTTAGTATTTTTTTTTTTTTGGCTACTGAAAAATCCATTATTTCCACTGGTTGGCCAAAGGTACTAATCATGTGTCATATTGTATGATAAAATGGTGTTAGTTTTATTATCTTTGGTCTTAGCCATCTTTATTAGAAAGAAATAATTGGAAACAAACTTAGCTATTAACTTCCATCTTACTTCTCCAGTACTTGATCCAAGGATTCTTTTTCTACCTGTAGTGATTTCCAGATGTCATCCTTTCAGTTTAAATTATTTAAAATTCTGCTTGTCTTGCTAGAAGATTAAAGAAATATCATGCCAAGAGAGACGCTGATTATTATAAGGCTAGTAAGTAATATTTTTTTCTTTTCTCTCTGGGGTTATTAGAAAAAGTCTTATTTTTAAATTTCTTGCCATGGCACAAAATGTACAAAAGGAAGTAAAATACAAGAAGTCGTGAATTATGAAGAAAAAAGGAACCAACAGGTTCAGAGTTAATGGTAGACTAATCCTTTATTTTACAGTTGCTGTGGGGTTTTTTGTGTGGAACATTTCTACTTACATGGAACAGTAACTCTGAATATAACTAACTTAACATAGCTGTGTCCTACTCTGCCCTCAGCACTCAAAGGAAGTTATCAGGAGGTTTTTTGGGTACAACCAAAAGAAAATTACGTCTGTAAAGCAATTTTAAAGCCTAGTTGGATTTAGAAAATATGAAATACAAATCCATATGTAATTCATGCATATTATAGAAGGTTTTAGCTTTGTTGCAATAAAATGCCAACTACCTCCTGGGGGAAAAGGATGCAGCTCCACGGTCCTTGTTTGCAATGAATGTAAGTGGGTTTCTCTCCCGCTACCATTTAAAAAACAAGCAAAACAAAACTAAAACCCAACCCGTAGCGTAAAGACATTGCACGCTAAACCAGACAGGTCATTAGATGGTGCAGTCTGGAGTCCATAACTGCAGAGATCCCACTCTAAATTATAGATAATCTTGCAAACACGAAGGAATCAATTTAAAATACTTTCACATATTCATTTGTCACTAATGTAACTTAGGTAGTAGCAGTTCTGTCGAAACAGAAAGAAGGATGGCACAGAATATTTGTGGGGATATTTTTTTAACAAAGTGTTTCATAAACACCCTCCTCAGGAGTAAAGTACTGGTTGATTAAGACAGTGTGATTACTGTGCTGTTTACTGTGTCTACAGATCTATCCAGATATCCACAGGTCATTTTGCTGCAAACCTCATTTCTGTCCTTGAGGATTTCCTATGCTCCAGCAGAAACACCCCAGTATTTTAGAGAGAAAATCTTTTCTGATATTATTTCAGAATGCCTTATGGTAATGAAGACAGCAGCTATCACAAAGCTGCTCAGTTCATATAGTTTTAACCAAATCATATCTGAAAGGGTTTATTGGTTTGCTAATGACATGCAATTAACTTGCAAATATTGAATGATACATCCAGGACCAGTATCAGTGGCAGAATGGATAAATCACAAGACCAGACATTCTGAAACGCTAATAAATGCCTACAAATTTCTAACCAGTCTTTTATAACTAATTTCTCAAAGACATAATGCTGCACAGTTATGTGCACTCCTCCTATGCAGACCCAAGCCGTGTGAGTTACAGATGTGCACATTCTCACTGGAGAAAGCTTGGACACCGGCCTGCAGACCCTCCTGCAGGATATGTGGTGCTGTGGCTCTGCCTGTACCCATCCTGCTCCCTGTGACCCTGTAAGATCACATCCATGCCCACACCCATGCCAGATACTGAGGAGAGGTGTGCAGGCTGCTTGTCCCACATGAGAGAGCTCTGTCTGGCCCAGGAAGGCAGAGGTGTTGATGCTGATGGGGTGGCTGCTAGCAGTGCCCAACCTGGTGTGCTGGCAACTCTTCCTTCCTTCCCCAAGGTCTGCCACTGAAAACTCAGGAAATATACTACCCAAGTAGTTTGTTAGGTTAGAAAGCCAACATTACTTTATTCAGTGCTGAGGTACATGGGGGAACTCTTCACCTATCATGTACACCAATTATGAAGCTTTTAACTACTTATACATTTTAGCAAACAAAGGGATTAGTGTTCATTGGCTAATGGCTACATAGTTCTCTTCTTAATTAGTGTTCTATCTCCTGTAGGCTAATGATTCTCTCACTTCTCATCCTAATTAGTCCACATGCTCAATTTCTCTCTTCTTTTGGGTCAGTGGGTTTCTTGGGTCGGTGGTCTGTGGCTCGGTGGTCTGTGGCTCAGTGGTCAGAGATCCCCCTGTCAGGATTACCTTTTACCCACCTGGAGCTGATTTCAGCACAGTTGCTGAGTTGGTTTTATTAATTTCTTCCTTATCTTGGGAGTCGTGCCAGATGTCCCTGTGGCCCATAAATTCTGCCATTATCAGTGGTACATCCTTTTTCCCAAGGTATGTTAACTTCCTTTCCCAGACCTGAGGTCACTGAAGCACATCAAGCCCTAAACTTTAATTTGACATGGACATCACTTGCAGCTTGCTTGTTAGCTGCTATCTGTTTCACAGATTAAATCTCTTTATTTCTTGGAAGATACTTATCAAATAAAATATGCTTTTATTGTACATCTTCTATGGGTGAGCTTGTACAAAAAGCGTATTTTGAAAATAGTTTAAAAAATTTTGGGTTTCTGTCAGTGTGTTAGAAATTAGATTGCTTTATGCTGATATGACAGCCAGATAAAGCTAACATGACAGCCATCTTTTTGTTATATCTAGGGGATGTAGGCTTTAATTTTTCCCTTTCTGGACTGGGACAATTAGAACCTTAATGGTTCAGGAATATGCTAATAATCACATCTTATCTTAATAAAATGAGAACTGCACGTATGATTCATTAGTCAGTCTTGATTACGCTAAAGATTATACAAGTCAGGAAGCTCTGGATAATTGCAAATCTGTACTATGAGAAATACTGTGCTGCAAGCCAATTTTAGGGTTGAGAAGATGATATTCCCCTAATTACAGGTCTGGTGTCAGGACACAACATGAGGCCATGTTCAGATTTGGTTTAAGCAGCAGTTCTGACAAAGGAGCTGGTGTTAACACTCTGGCTCTGAGCAGAGCTGAACTGGGATTCAGTATAATGAGTGGATACGTACAAACAAGGGCTGGAATAAAAAAAAACCCAACAGTACCAAGCTACGTTTGCAATCTGTTCACAAGGATCATCTGGCTATGCTCATATCTCAGATGTGTAGAAGTTCCTAAGCTAGACTATAGTTGGGCTCAAGTTTGACTCTGATTAGGAGTAGAAGCATACCCAACATAAATTTTGCTTGCAAATGTCACTCCATCAGTTCTGAAGCCTGCTGGAATAGCTGCGCTAGTCACATCTGATTCTTCTGACATTTCTTCTGCCTCCTCTGACCATAGCATGGCATATTTTGGATGTGAAATGTCATTATTCTTAGTTGATAAGCTGGTAGTTTGCCTACTGGAATTCCCTGTTATGATGCTGTGACTTGTAAATTGTCCTTCCTACCACTTTTGCACTCTCATGGATCGGTCAGTATACACAATCTCAGCAGACTTTTGCATTAGGAATTGTCATAATGAATTGAGACTCAAATCAGGGAAAAATAGTTTATCTGTAAACTTATCATAACTAATAGAAGAAAAATGCAATGATGTATAACCAGTACTGTTATAGGAGAGTACACTGACAAGTTTAATTGTGCTACTTCCAGTATCTATTGATACAGTTTCAATATAACTGGATAAGCTGTGGAGTAGTAAACAAGGCTCAGAAAAGAGTTATATTTTTTTTACTTAGTGTTTCTGCAACACAAGTTCAATTTTTGCCTTAGTAAACAATTTATAGTAATAGGGAGTCCACTTGAGATAATGCAGATTTTATCTTTGCTTGCCAAAAAAAACACAATAATGAACCCCCCAATTTAGTAAGGAAAATAAATAAAAAGAAATTGCAATTGCTAAAAATAATTTACTCAGCAAGTGTTAATGTTTGTGTCCTGAGTGAGAAAGGTCTTGTGAATAGTTCATTACATTATTAGCATATCAGAGTAGCTTCTTTTTCCCTAGAGATACCTTGCCAAACATCTTAGGCCTTTGATTTAAATTTGGCTCTGCACAGTGGTACCTTACTCATTTGTTTTGAATTACTAGAGTTAATGAAGAGAAAAAACCAGTTTATTTCAAGTTTTAATTCTGTACTATTTTAGTTTAAAAGCAGAAAGGGGAAAAGAAAACTCGATCTCCAAACACAACTGTTTCTTCAGTCTTATTTTATTCATCAAATATTGAGCTTGTATTATAATATGCTATGAGATGATGGAAGTTTCTTTGTCAGCAGCAATTTCATGGCTTGATACACTTTTTTTTTTTATCAAAACTGCATGAAAATCATGTTGATGGAATCATTTGCAAGATGCTCCAAAATGACAATGAATAAATCTATTAAATGTAAGGAAAGGGATCCTGAGACTTCAAAATAGAAACCAATCCTTCATGGTGATGCCTGATAATCTCTGTATTTAACAATCAGTCAAGCTTTCTGCTATGAACACTCTGATTTTTTTCCTATTTATATTTATCATCTCAGCCTATATAAGGTAAATTCCATTGGTTTATGGATGGAATGTAACAGTGGCTGTCAGCACAGATAAATACTTGGTTCATCAAAATCAAAATGTATTCATGTTTGTTTTTCAATTTAGAAGCAACACAGATGACAAAAGTCTAGCTCAAATAGTTGGTACATTCTGAATTCTCTAACCCACACAAAAAATAGAATCTAATTATAGTTTTAGAAGTATATTTCTGCTGGAAAAGTTTTAAGTCCTAGCAGCACATATTTATTAGAGAAACATGCATAGACATGAGATATGAATCTTCAAAAGTATTTTCTGTGAGATTTCCAGAGTTCCGTTTCACATAAAATATTTTTTGCTGTATAGTTAGAAAGATTCAATAAAAAGAGAGCAAATCAGTGCCCTCAGTGACCAGCATGTATCAGAGTACTGCATTTGCACTGGAAATGTTAAAAAAACCAAACCAAAATACCCCACAAAGATAATAGCTGTGTTGAATAAATTAGTCTGGTGAGAACTAGTTGTGATTGGGAAATCACCAGTCTGCCATTACTTAAGGGCTAGGGCCAGGGACTAGTAGGAAAGGTAAAATACAGAGCCAGAGCTTCTCTTTGTCTTATTTCAGGTTGTCATGAAATATGTTTTTCTCTTGAGGTTGCTGCTGGAATACTTCATTTCCATTTTTGCTTAAAAATATTGAAAAGAGGATTTGGAGTCTGATCTCCCACTATTCAGGGAAACAAAAACACCCAGGAGATTATGGATTTCTCTAAGTTTTTGTGGTAAGTTTCAAAATGTCTTTTTTTCTAATGAAGAAAAGAATATTTCATGTTTAAAACATCTGAAGATTTAAGCCATTTCCTGATCATTTGAAGTTCAGTGATCTGTAGCAGGCTAAAAAGCTTTAGTGAATGGTGGGACATGAAAGTATGGGAAATGGGGGAGGGAATCATCTTGCAAAAAGTGTTTTCTGTGCACCTGCCTAAGTAGCTAACTATGAAGATTAGAAGGGGTTGCAATTCTTGCAGCTGTGTTTGCTCTGTGGTGAAAAGGGACAAACAGGAAAATGAGACTTAATCTTTTCTAAGGAAATAAAAATGTCTATAAAAACTATTTTTAAAAATTGTATCAATAAACAAGTGACCAAAACACAGTTAGAAGTAATTATTGGCCAGTGATATGCTGATCAGACTAAATGATTTACCATTCCCTCTTTAGAAAAAATTGTACCTGAAAGAGGAACAAATCTTTAGTACTCCACAAGACAATTGTATCATTTTTGTTGTGGAAAGTTCTGAAAATATATATTTTTAAATAATTATTATTTATATTAGTACTATGAAGTATGGGAGGATCAGATATTTAGGTCATCTACAAGCAGGTATCCAAAACAGCTTTAGAAACATCCCAGCATGATCCTGAGAAATAAAAGTTTGAGCGATAGTGGTGATCAGAAAATTCTATTTCAACTTTTTGTAAATATACAGTACTAATTTTTTTTTATTCTGAAGAATGAAAATTAAAAGTCTTGTTTGTTTTGTGTGGGTTTTTAAAATTGAAAACCTATTTTTAATTTAATAGAAAGAAAAGAAAGAACAGTATGTATAAAAGAAAGAAAAGTATGTATAACAAAAGTACTATGAATATAATGGGAATGTAAATTCACATTTCATTTTTTAGCTAAACTTTAATTTCCTTATGTATATTAACTTTTCCTTCCTTAATGCTATGCATTCTAAATGCTCTCATTGGAAATAAATTATATATATTACATAACATGTATAAATCTCTGAAGAGCCAAAAATGGAGTACAAGACAATCAATTTTTATATCTGAAAGAAGGTGAAATGAAAGCAATGTCTGAATAATAATTTTTTTAAAAATTATTTTAATTTGCTTATGTTCTAAGTGGCAGCTGAGAATTCAAGACATAGATAGGATCTCATCTCTTTTTCTATTATGGCTTCAAGCTTTCTGTAAATCTTCCTTTCTTCAGATGAAGTATTTCCAGATCAGGCCATTTCACTTGTTCCTTTGCATCAAATCAGGAGCATATGTAATGTGAAAACATTTCAGTTGCAAGTGAATCCTTTAACATTTAAATAATTATATTGTTATTAGATAACTTTAATTTATAAGAACTGTATAATTATCTGATATATCTTTGAATTCTTCAAAAGTTTTTCACTTTATAGCTTGTGTTTAGATAATACTAAGAGGCCGTCCATGGACCATTCCTGCTAGTCTGTATTCCTTCAGCTGCCCAAAATTGAAACCCAAGACAATTTGCTGGCAGAGATGTGGGCCATTCTGTGTTCAGTTGGCATTGATACTTTGTATTGAGCTTGGATACATTTAATTTATTTTGTATGTAGGTGTAAATAATCAAACCCATATATATCTACATTTAAAAAATAACCTAGTATGTGCCCACCTGAAATGGAAGACCTCTCACAGTGATTTAACCTGCATCTGAGCATCATGACATCTTGAATATACCCTTCCCCAGCATCATACTGTTGGATACGGAGGTATTATTATCTCATGTCTACAAACAGGATATAGAGGAATTCTGATTATGAACATATCTGCTAAAGGTATCACATGCTTGGTCTATAAACCCAAGTACTGATACCTCTTTTTTTTCTGCAGTGTGGATAGAGAAGCATCAGTGTCTGTCACTGTCTGTTTATCCCAGAATTAAACCATCAAAGAAATATGAAATCTGAGCAAGTTATTACACATACTAAACACTCTTCAGAAAGGAGCACTTGGAAGCATTTAAAATGTATATGAACAGCTCTACACACAATACATGTGAAGATTTAAACTTTATTAAATTAAAATTATAGGCTAAGCAGTTCTAGATTTGATGATATTATTAATATGTATACATGTGTATGCTCCTCATCATCACTCCCTTTTAGATACAGAGGGGTATTACCGCAGGCCTGGTTCCTAAGGTATATCACCGTGTCCCGCAGCCATAGGGAGGAGGAGGAGGAGAAGATCCAGCAGGCAGGAATTGTGCAGCAAGATTGATTTATTTAATTATTTTACAAACTCTTTTATAGACTTTTTTCTTCATAGTCTTAATTGGACAAAGGACCAGCCACCCCTTGGGGGTGATTGGCCAAAATCCTAAAACATCCATTATCAAAATATTTTCTACTATACCATAAACAAGACTTTCCAAGGTTGCAGGTGGCTTGGTTGTTTATATTCCCTGCTACCTCTTCTGTGAGAGAGAAAAATCTCTCACGGACTTAGAAAATAACAAGAAAATCCTTGCTAACAGCATTTTTGTACCTACAATTCCCCCTTTTTGTTTTATAAGATAACAACTCTACTATTAATCCTAAATAGAAATCTACATCAGTTATTAATTCTAAAAATGTCCTTAAGGCTTTAACTATCTGACTCCATAACAAGAAATTTAAAGTTCAGTCTCTGCTTGTGGAAGGACCATCCCAGTCTCTGCTTGTAGAAGGACCATCTGCCTGATGGTCGACATCCTGGTCATCATCAGAAGAGTCATTAGGCTGATGATCTACATTCTGGTCGCCATTTGGATGGTTGGCGTTCTGGTCATCATTTGGAGGTTGCCTGTTCTGCCTCTGGTGCCGCAGGTCAGGGCGAACGCATTTTGAAGGTAGCCACCGTACCCCAGTATCTGTGGAAACGCAAGCATACCCACGACCCCAAACGATAAGCTCATGAGGGCCTTCCCACTGGTTAGTGAGTAAATTCCGTACCCAGACTTTTGCCCGGGGCATTTGTATGTCGCCTGCAGACTGCAATGAGAGAAAATGATTCAGAATAACAGGATTATTTGAAGTTTGTGGTACTGTAAGGTGATTAATTGTATACAAAGCTTTTGCTAGTCGGCTCTGTGGGGTTTCTCCATGCATTCCCCTTTTCTGTTTGTCCAAAACACGCTTCAAGGTACCATGAGCGCGTTCGACAATGACTTGGCCAGTAGGAGAACGTGGGATACCAAAGGTATGGTCTACACCCCATAGGTGTAAAAACTGCCGCATCTTCTCCGAGACGTAGGCAGGACCATTATTGGTTTTCACAGAAGCTGGCACGCCCAGGACTGAGAAAGCCAATTTCCAGTGGGCAATGACATCACGGCCCTTCTCTCCAGTGTGAGCAGTAGCCCACATAGCCGAGGAGAAAGTGTCAACAGACACGTGCACATATTTCAGCCGACCAAATTCTGGGATGTGAGTTACATCCGTTTGCCAAATCTGCAAGGCTTTTAGCCCTCTGGGGTTTACCCCCGCTGGCAAAGGCGCAGCGAGTCCGTGACAGCACAAGCGCTGACAATGTCGCGCGCCTCAGTTGGTGTTAAATGGAACTGCGTCTGCAGGGTATGTGCACTTTGATGGAAGAAACCGTGCAATGCCTTGGCTTGTGCAATTTTGTCAGGCTGAGGCCCTACCCACGCAGGGTTGGCCAGCATGTCAGCCCCGCCATTGCCTTCTGTTAGAAACCCTGGTAAATTGGTGTGGCTTCGAATGTGCAGAATGTAATGCGGATGCACTCGAGCCTGAATTGCAGACCACAAGGTTTGCAACAGCGAAAACAGAGCCGCATTGTTCACCTCCTTCAGAAGTGAACAAGCTAAGCGTTGAGTTATATCTGCTACATAAGCAGAGTCAGTAACCAAATTCAAAGGTTCCTGTGAGAATCGCTGAAAAGCCATGGTAACAGCCCTTAATTCAACTAACTGAGCGGAATCTGACTCGGATTGGTATGTTAATCAACCACCACAAAGGCAGTCTAAGATACTGTGTGCCCTTACGCACAGTGACCCCTGCTAAAAATTTGTCCCAATCCGTACGCCCCAAGCTGCCAACACGTCTCGTCCCCAAAGGTTAAGGGGAGTGGTAGCAACACAAGGCCTAATTGTAGCTGTGTGCCCCTCTGAATCCTTCACCATCACAGGCTGTTCGCTTAAATAGCTCTGTGTGGTTCCTCCTAATCCTGCGATGGCCGATCCCACCGGGGCTAAAGGCCATGAGGGAGGCCATGCAGAGAAGGAGATGATAGTTACATCAGCACCTGTATCAATCAAACCTCGAAGCTGAGTCCGAGGTGGACAGGCATTCGGCAGGATCAGGGTACATGTCATCTGTGGCCTTTGGTCAGAGATGTCTGCAGTCCAGAAGGCCTGCGGAAGTCCCGTAGATCCACTGCCGTTATCTTCGTGAGTTTGTTGCTCTATCCTGGGGACACAAGACTTAAAAGGCACTAATTTAGCAAGGCAGGTCTTTTCAGGAATAGTTACAGGGGGTTTTTGCGTGGAGACCATAGCACAAATCTGACCTTTAAAGTCAGCATCAATAACTCCTGAGTGCACTAAGGTTCCTTGATGGGCAACATCAGGTTTTCCCACCAGCATTGCACTGGATCCCTGGGCTAAGGGTCCATATGCGTCCAAGGGAACCTTATAAATACCGCTAGAGTCTAAGACGACTGCGGCTGCGGTGTGGACGTCAAACCTGTCTGATCCGTGGGTGCCGTCTGATCCCTGGGTGCTGTCTCTAGGGTGGCTGGGTAGGCCTGTGCCTGTACCTGTGCCACTCTCTGGGGGAGCGACTGCATCGGAGAGCAATTCCCCCTCCTTGCATCCCGGCGGAAGTTTCCCGACAAAGGCTGACCATTGGCATGAGTCCGGGATCTACAGTAGCCCGTGCAATGCCCTGGCCTGCCACACCTCTTGCACTGGGGGATCGGTGTGTTCTCTTTTTGGCTCGGCTTAGGCCGCTTCCGTTTTTTTGCCTGTTTTGGTTGCTTTGGTTCACGACCAGAAGATGCGTGAACAGGCTGCAGGAACGCAGCCAAAGCAGACCTTCTCTGGTTCCCAGATCCCACCTTAGCGCAGGCTTCGACCATGTCTGTTACCTCAGGATCCCCTGGTAAGGCATCTATGATTTTTCTGCACTCCTTGTTTGCATTATCTCTCACTAACTGCCTTAACAACAACTGTCTTAACCCGTCATCCTCAACCTGCTTCTCGAGAGAAGCAGCGACTTTCTCTACAAAAGAAAGGAATGACTCTGATTTGCCTTGAACTATTTCAGTATATCGCTTTCTGGGTGCTGACAACTCTATGGTTTTTAACAGGGCAGCCATGCCGACCTGTTGTGCTTGCTGCAGGATGCTAGAGGGCAAGTTACCCTGTAGACTGGGATCAGAGAAGGGACCAGTCCCCATCAAAGCATCCACTCCTGCTGTCTGTCTAGGATCAGCAGCAGGGAGCTGCAAATTTGCTAATGCAGTCTTGCCGGCCAGCTTTCTCCAGGTTGTTTCAAAAACTGTAAATTGTACAGGTTGAAATAGAATTTGACCTAAGTGTCTGATATCAAATGGAGAAAGCAAATCTGTATTTATCACCCTTATTATTTGCATAACCTCAGCAGAACCTAGCCCATATTGTGCCACCTTGGATTGGAGGTCCTGGGCAACTTTCCAAGCAATTACCTCATGCTTGTCATGCTCCCCTGAATCTGGGAGAGCCTTATACACTGGGAAAGCATGGATCTCTTTTGGGGAACCAGTACCATCCTGAACTTCTGGCACAGCCTGTGGATGGAGTGTAACAGCTCCCCAGTTACCCCCTGAATCCTCAGATCTATTTGGCATTCCAAGGATTTCTAATAACCTCCAGTCACCCTCCCCCAATGCTTGCACCTTAATAGACTCTAGGAAGCGATTATGATGCGTCGGACGCACTGTTACCGTGCAGTCCGGAAAGGTCCAGGGGCGAGACCGGCGCAGCCTTTTTCTTCGCCGCGCGGCTACAGCCGCCTGACGACCTGGGGCCAGAACCTCATCTGCCTCACTGCCTGACGAGGAATCATCAGGCAAAGGCAACTTTGGGGTGCTGGGAGGGAACAGAAATGTACGGGGAGGTGAGGCACTTTGGCTAAGTTCGCCAGAGCCAGAACAGACAGGACAGACTGCAGCTGGCTGTGCGGCAGTTTTTACAGCAGTCTCTTTACGGGAGGCCGTCTCGGCCACATCCGACCGAGCCGGTACTGAAGCTGCAGCCGACTCTGGGGCTACGGCTGCGCCCGGCACCGCGGCCGTCTCCCGCACAGCAGCCGCGTTCGGCGCGGTCGCCGCTTCCGCTGCTGTTTCGCGCTCCGCGGATGCGCCCGGCGCCGCCGCTGCTCTGTTCTCTGCGGCCGTTCCCGGCGCCGCCGCCTCTGCCCGCCGCTCCGCAGCCGCTGCCGCTTCCGGGTTTCCCCGCGGCAGCGCTGTTCCCGGTTTCGCCGCCGGCTGCGCCGTTTCTCGGCTCGGAGCTGCGGCTCCCGCTTCTGGCGGGGGGGCCGCGGGCGGCGCGGACGGCACGGCTGGCGCTGGCGCCGCTTGCGGCGCGGGCTCGGGCATTCGCCGCTCTAACAGGCTGAGCAAGTCCTCCATCCTACGGGATAGGTTTTGTAGCTCTGACAGAAAGGGAAAATGCTGCATAAAAAGGTCCATGGTCCGGTTCTGCGACTGCGCAGAACAGTCCAGCACCAGGGAGGGCAGCGGACCATAGCCAGGCAGTTCCGGGGGGGGCACGCCCGGCGCTACGCCCGCTAAGTTAGATCCAGGTGCATACGGAACCGAACTAGGACGCTCTCTGGGCGTCCAGTTGGCTAAGCCGCTGATCTGTGGCCCTGGATAAGCCGTGGCTGCCGTCCAGCCGAACGGCAAGGCAGGCTGTGCGCCCTGCCTCTGCCCTGACCCCCCCGCCTCTGCCGGCGCGGGGTCCCTGGGGGCTGCGGAGTCCTGAGACTGTGCAGGGTGAGCCGGTGCAGGCTCTGCCTGTGGAGCCGGGGGGTTATTCCAAATCCACCATCACTTGCCCCAGAAGCCCAGTCAGCGGGGCCCCCCTCGGACATTCCTCCGTCACTCATCACCGAGATAGGCGAGCCAGCCCTGCTATCACAGTCAAGGTCTGTCAGCAGGATAAATAACGAACGTTTTGTATAATTCTAATGCTGCCGGCTCCCCAGTCGGGAGCTCGTGTCGGACAGTGCATCTGAGCTCTTGCCATAAGGCAAAGTCCAAGGCACTATCTCTGTCCATGGAAATCCCTTTTAAAGTAGCCCAGTCTAATAATTCCCGAACTGAGTTTTCAGGAATGGAGGTGCGCAATATGCTAAACACACCTTTCCAGACCAGTACGACAGCGTCATTCTGTGAGCCGCTGTTCGCCATTTCCAAGTTCTGTCGGACCTCCTGGTCCCAGGGGGGAAAAGGAACAGCGTACCTCAACAGGAATTCGGCTTGGCTCGCAGCAGCAGGACACGTCAGAGAGTGCAGATCACGTTGGGCAGCACCAAATATTACCGCAGGCCTGGTTCCTACGGTATATCACCGTGTCCTGCAGCCATAGAGAGGAGGAGGAGGAGAAGATCCAGCAGGCAGGAATTGTGCAGCAAGATTGATTTATTTAATTATTTTACAAACTCTTTTATAGACTTTTTTCTTCATAGTCTAATTGGACAAAGGACCAGCCACCCCTTGGGGGCGATTGGCCAAAATCCTAAAACATCCATTATCAAAATATTTTCTACTATACCATAAACAAGACTTTCCAAGGTTGCAGGTGGCTTGGTTGTTTATATTCCCTGCTACCTCTTCTGTGAGAGAGAAAAATCTCTCATGGACTTAGAAAATAACAAGAAAATCCTTGCTAACAGCATTTTTGTACCTACAGAGGGGCAATATGAGAAGCACCTATTTTGCTAAACAAAAAGAGAATATAGGAGAAAATAATATTTTTCATTTAATCACAACCAAAAAAATCTAAAATAAAGCAACTGCAAAGTCATCAGCTATAATTTTCAGCTTTTCAGGATGTTACTATTTGCCAGATTTTTGAAAGGCCTCAGTTCAGTAGCTGTTATGGTTTTTTCTAAGTTTGGCCATAAGCATTGCAGTGGGAGTGACAATATGCTGAGCTCTATTGAAATCTTGTTGATGCAGAACAATTGAATGAAAAATTTTGTTCCTGAGCCCTGTAGAATAACAAAATCCACATCACCAAGCTCATGGTTATAGTTTATAGAACCTGGCTCTGATCTGGTTCAAAAAACTGTATATCATTCTGGATATAAGGAAGCATTTAACTATTTAATTAATCTCAGATATAACCTGGAGGGGAAAATAAATCCCTGAGGTCAACTTTCTTATATTAACCAGATGTTGATATAAAGCATTAAAATACTAAGTGCAAATTCTGGAATGTTTCTAGTTAAAAGTTTAGGATTTTTGTTATGTTATGCTATCTTTGTATTTAGTTTTTGGGATTTTTTTCAGTTTCTAAAAAGAAGAGGACAGAAAGAAGAAAAGAGTTAAGCCAAACACCAGGTAAGAAACTAAGCTATTTAAATAAGATTAGGGATGATGTCTTAAAAGCAGAAAAGATTTCTTAAGTAGCTGTATTCTCATTTTAGAAATGTTAGAAATTTTCCAAATTTTTCTGTGTTTGAATTTTCATAGCATTAAGGATAGAGTGTTTTAATGCTTGGGTAGTCCACAACATAAATGTTCCTTAACGCTTTTCCCCACATAAATTTTCTTCTCATACTGTCTGCCTAATCATCAGCCATTGTAATTAATTTCTCCTTCATCTGTGTTTAATCAGTGTCTTCACACCTTGAGTATGAATGTGGTTCTGAACTCCTTCCTTTTTACATCCTTCCCCTTAATGTCAAAGCACAGACAAGGACAACATAGATAATAAAGATCCATACGATAGAGATTATATGACTATAGGAGGGATGTGAAAGAGATCCAAAAATCTTGACGAGGTTAATGAAAATGATTAAGAAACAATCACTTCACTCTTTTCCTCATAATAAACTCAGAGACATCTAGTAAAGTTAGATCATGAGTTCAGAGCAAGCAGAAGGGATTATTGTTTCATTAAATATGAAATTCATTGCCACAGGATCCAATAGATGACAACTTTGTCTTTTTTCCCCATTTTTTGGCAAAAGGCTATTGTGTTACTTTAAAAAGATAGTGAGTAGATCAAGTGGAACTTGAAGAGAAAAGGACAGGTTGCACTTTCCTCTGCTGAGTACAATCAGGATGGGGTGATAGGGGAGAAGACAATGGCTTTTTAAACATCAGAATCCAGCAGTAAGGTAGAGATAATTACTATCAAACTACAGAAGGAACTGTTACTTTATGGGTTTAAGACAATCACAGAGAACAATGGCAAGAATACCAGAAATCTTTGTTAACATTAATATAATGTATATAAGTATGGCAAACCATAACAACCTAGAAGTAGTGTAATACCTCATATTCATGATTAAGACAAAGGTTGTTGAGTCATTTGAATTGAACAAACCATTGAGCAGTTGCTGGTCAGTGAAGAGTAAAAAGATTGAATAGTTTCTATTCTGAACTTTGAAAGGTGGAAATCTAAAACCAAAAGGAAGAAGAGGAAACACTTCACATAATTTATACAACATTATGTTTTGTTGTTTTATTTGTAGGAATAATTGTACTTTGATACATATGTGTTGTCCTTTTTATACATGAGGCTATGTGTGCCCACCGCTAAAACCAGGAAGCCAGCTTCAGGGAATGCAAGTCATAATTCCACAAAATACTACATGGGAATTAATTTTGGGGTTTACACATCTTTGGAATCAGACAAACCTGGGGATTGTGTGGCTCTCCCTATATCAGCAGAGCAGAGCCTAAGATTTTTTGCAACACCCACAGATCATTCAATTTATGTGAACCCCAACTTTGGAAATGACCAAATATACCTTTATATACCTTTATACTTGTCCCCTGGTGGTTAAAAGGTAAACTGCCTTTGAAATGGAGGGCCCATTGCCTACTAATAAAGGGAAAATCTGAGGCTGTGGAATGCCCCAAGCTCCCACACCAAGTAGGACTAAACGATATGTATTTTGCATATTACAATAACATAGTAGGATTTCAGGGTCAGAATACACATAACACATCACACCCAGAAGTCAATGTCTTGCTAAACTCTGGTGAGACTGGTGTACCTGGGATGATCTAGGAAGGTATGCTATTTCCAGGGTTGTTTAGAATTCCAAAATCCGTAACTAATAGGTTCCTTCTCAGTCTTTCCCTTTTGACCCCATTAAAACAAACAGATTATTAAAAAGCATAGAATTATTCTGGAGAGCAGGGACATTACCTACAAATTCTTCCAACTACACGAGGATGTGGTCCAGACAGAACCCTATTTTAAAGTCTTTGAAGTACACGAACACCCCCTCAACAAACCCATTCACACTTGTCCATGCAAGTCCAACAAGTATCAAAATGGCTTTAAAAATTTGGTTGGCATTAGATAACCAGCCTACCTATTGCACCGTGAAATAGTCCTCTAGGCTCCTGGTATCTAGGCTGCTTGAAATTTTTCTGGGCTTCCATCTCTTCTTGTAGCAAATGTGTCCAGTTTAGTTATAGGTTATGCTGCTTTGTTGACATGAACTTGTCGACATACTATTTATTAAAACGTAGACATACATTATTAAAGAAAAAGATAAAAGAAATTAAGCAAATATTCACCAATCTCCTCAAAAGAAAAAAAGCTGGTACAATGAAAATATTTTCTATATGCTTCCTTATTGATTGTCATATATGCTTTGCAATGTACAAAGCTGACTATTCTTTAAATTCAATCTACCTGATAATTTACATTTTAACATGACCATTCAAATTATATATTAGGGGTGAAAAAAAAATTGCAAATGTATTTCACAGCTCTGCTTTTCTGTTCAAGATGAACAGAAAATAAGCCAACAAAGTATTTTTATTGTGATTACTTCAGATCCCAGAGCTGCATACTGCACTTGTAAGTCCTCTGTTACATCAGAATGACAACCCACAGAAAATTCGGTTATGTTGCATTAAAAACATTTCAATGCAGTCATTCTGTGGTTAAACAGGATTTGGGAAATATTACATCTAATGTTAGAAAAGAATTTTCTAGTCCATACTGGCTCATATTGGACTATCTGCCCCACTGTAAAAATCTGAGATGTCTTGATTTTCTCTTCATCTGGAATCAGGTGTATGAAAATCTGACTACTTTTATCTAGTGTTGAAAGGAGCCTGAAATGGAAAAGGTTAAGTGGCACATATTAACTGCCATGCATTAAAAGGGATGTACACTGCTGAAGCACCTATAAGTAGGATGTAAGATACTGTGAAATTTCTCCCTTCCTGCTTTAGGCTGTTGATTAGACTACAGTGAATTTTCTTATTCTATTGATAGATTTATTTCATATGATTAACAATAATGTAATGAAAATAACTCTTTCATTCTATTAAATTCTTTCAATAATATCAAAGTAAAATTAGAATAGTGAGAGAATGTATATTGTGTTAATTTTCAAATATGCTTATGAAAAGAAAGGGAAATCTATTCAGACCAAGACAAAGGAATATGCTAAGAATATTTAACTGAAATCTATATATCTCTATGTAAGTATTCTAGAGTCATACTTCTTGCTTTTTATAGTATACAAGCAGAAAAGTTCAGTGCTATGGTTGATGCTTCCAATTTAGGAATTCTAAGTGTAGACTGACAAACCACCTTGTCAGTTTTGCTAATGCACTAAATGGGGCCAGGGTTTTCACCATTTAGACTTCCCTTGAAAAGATGCCCTTTGGCAATTAGAAGGATCTACTACCTAAGCCATGCAACCAATTCTGATACAGACCCGTATAACGACTGAGGCACAGACCCAGACCGGCAGGGGATCTGAATTGTTTATTCAAAGGAATGAGCTGGTTTTATGCACTTTTCCAAGGCACAGTATTTCCTTACATGGCAGTTCTCACTATGTGACTATCCCATGATGCCACGTCAGTAACACACTTTCTAAATGTCCTTCTATGGGATGATCACTCGCTGTTCACCCATCCATCATCTCCCCACAGGCTCCTCTCCATAGGGCTCTGCCATGTGACACCTCTTCCCCTCAGGGTCCAGTGGAGACAAGCCTCTGTGTGCTGCCATGTGCTCCTTTGTGCTGCCATGTGCTTCTGCAGGCACATCCCACAGCCCTCAACCCAATTCTATCTTATCTCTCCCCACAGACCAGTAATAATGGAGCATACTAATAATCTGGTAGTTATGTCAATTTAATAGCTCTGTACACAACACATGCATATCTAGATCACCCTTAGAAAATAATTGTTAGACAAAGACTACACAACAGTGAACATCACACCATATCTGAAAAGAGTTGCATATTCTTAGAATCATATAGACCTGAGCACAACTGAATGCTGAATGAATAAGACAACTGTCTTTGTAAACCCTAAACCAGACATAATTTAAAAAAATCTGTGGTCTAAAATTGTCTTGAGACATCCCAGAAATATTTCTTGATACATTTTTAGATCTCTGGTTCTGAGCATGTATTTATTTGATTTTGAATCTAGTATTTTTTAAGCTACTTAAATGCAGAAACACGATGAGGAAAGGATGAGTTCTTTGTTTATCTGGGGTTTTTTTGTTTTGTGACATTCATTAAAATATTCAAATGAGTCTTCCCCAAGGACAGTTATAACTAATTAACCTCTGTAGAGCATACTTATTTGTCACAGAAGATTCCAATATTTCAAAAATCAGTGCATCTTTTATCTTATCCTGAATCATCTCTTTGTTTCAAAGAATGTGTTTCTCTGCTTGTGTGGCTTTGAGAAGATATATCTTCCACTTCCCCTTCCTAGTAGTTGCTTGTCAAGGGTGACCATTAAAAGTTACAGCTGAGTGTCCTACTACAATTTAATTATTGCAGAAAACTCATGAGAAAGAATGGCCTATAGGGGAATATTGCATGAACAGCTCAATAATCCTAATCAATCTAATTAAATTTCTGTAAAATAAGCATTTTTAAAAGATTTCCAGAGGTCCAGTAAGTGTGTCTTATTTAGTGTTGCAGGCACTATCTTTAATCACGGAATGTTTCTCAAATGTTGCAATGAATAATGCATTAGATTTGAATGGAAAAGTCTTTGCACAGAACCACTGCAATGACATAGGAGAAAATACTTTCATTTGCGAGCAGACTTTTGGATGTAATTTCCTGATGCCTTGTGATGGGTTGACCCTGGCTGGACATCAGGTGCCTATCTAAGTTGTTCTATCCCTTCCCTCCTCAGCTGGAAAAGAAGAGAAATACATGAGGACAGCCTCATGGGTTGAGATAAAGACCGGGAGAGATCACTCATCAGTTAGTCATGGGTTAAAAGGACTCAGCTTGGGGAAAAATAATTTAATATATTACCAGTCAAATCAGAAGTAGGTAATGAAAAATAGAGCAAAATCTTAAATAAACACCTTCCCTCCACATCTCTCTTCCTCCAGGGCTCAGCTTCACTTGCAATTTCTCTACCTGCTCACCCCCAGTGACACCAAGGGACAGAAAGAGGGATTGTGTATCACACATTGTCTCTGCTGCTCCTTCCGCATTAGGATCATGTGGGACTGAGTCAAAGACCTTATAGAAACCTAGGCAGATGGCATCAGTCAATTTTCCCTTTTGGACCATTGCAGTCAGTCCATCATAGAAGTCCACCAGTTTGGTCAGGAACAATTTGCCTTTAGTGAAGCCATGCTGGCTGCCTCAGATGACCTGCTTGTCTTGTGTGAGCCTTAACATTTTTTCTATGAGGATCTGCTCTATGAACTTCCCAGGAGAAAAGGTGAGGCTTACTGATCTGTAGTTCCCTGGGTCTTCCTTTCTGCCCTTTGTAAAATTCAGAGTGATGGTTTTTTTTTCCAGTCACCAGGGACTTTGCCTGACTGCCATGACTTTTCACATGTAGCGGAGACTGTCTCAGCAACATCAGCCAGCTCCCTCAGAACCCTGGGATGCATCTCATCAGATCCCATGACTTGTGACTATTCAATTTCATCAATGGGTCCCAAACCTTATTAGCTTGTTAGCTTATAGTGAAACCTTATAACCCTTGTTAGCTTATAGTGAAAGGAACTTTGCTCCCCCAATTCCCACCTAGAGGTTCAGGTACTTGAGACATGGGAAACCTGACTGCCAGAGAAGACTGAGGTGAAGAACTCAATGAGTACCTCAGCCTTCTCCATATCTGTAATTACCAGTTCTCCCTTCTCACTCGTGTGGGTTTACTCTTTCATTCTACTTGGATTTTCCTTGGGCTTGTTTCTGACCTATGAATTTAGAGATTCCTTTCTTATTATTCTTCACATCCCTTAACAAGTCCCTTTTCAATGGTACTTTAGCTTTCCATATCCCATACCGACACATTCAAACTGTATTCCTGTTCTTTTCCTGGGTCACATATCCTTACGTCCACTGACTGCGCATTTCCTTCTTACTCCTCTGTATGAGAAGCAGATCCTTGCTGAGCCATATCAAGTTCTGGCCTGCCTTGTCTTACTTTCTAAACATCAAGATGAAGAGCTCCTGTGCTCCAAGAAAAGTGGCCTGAAGTTCTGAATTCTGACTTTATTGTTTGCCAAGTCCCCGTTCCTCAAGATCATGAACTCAACCAGGGCACAGTCACTACAGCCCAGGCTGTCACTAATCTAAACCTCTTTAATGAGCTCAGGTGAACTAGCGAGCACCAGGTCTGGTAACGCTTCTCTGGTTAGTTTGTGTAATAATTGGACCAGAAAGTTACCTTTGATGCACTCCAGGAGCCCCCTGGACTTCCTTTCAATCCAGCCAGCTGTATTGCTTTTCTGGCAGACATCCAGTTGGTTGAAATCCCGTTAGGTTGAGCAGCTGGTTCCGGAAGGACTGCACTCCTTGAAAGGGACTATGCCGAAGCAGTTTGTTTAAAACTGCAGCCCATGAGAAGGACTTATGCTGGAAAAGTTGTTGAAAAACTGTCTTTCATGGGAGGGACTCCATGCTGGGGCAGGGGAAGAGTGTGACAAGTCCTCCCACTGAGGAGGAAGGAGCAGCAGTGTCAATGTGTGACCTGACTGCAAACCCCATTCCCCATCCCCCTGCACTGCTGGAGGGAAGAAGGTTAGGAATTCAGGAGAGAAGCTGAGCCTGGGAAGAAAGGAAGCATGGGGGAAGGTGTTTATTTAAGATTCAGTTCTATTTCTCATCCTACTCTGACTTGATTGGTAATATATTAAATTATTTTTCCTCAAGTCGGGTCTGTTTTGTCTGTGATTGTAGACTGACCTCTACCTGTCCTGATGTCGACCCATGAGCCTTTCATTATATTTTCTCTCCCTGTCCAGCTGAGGTGGGGAATGATAGAGCAGCTTTGGTGGGCATATGACGTCCAGCCAGCATCAACCCACCACAGAACCAAAGATCAAAGTTGCACGCAATGTCAAAATTCTGTCAGTGGCAAAGTCCTTAGTCAAGACAGCTAGAGGATTGAAGAAGAGAAAAGCTGACATGCAAAATGATGACATTATACCAAACTATTAAATAATCCAACAGATTTTTACTCTAAATGAAAATTTCTTGATACAGTCTTATTAAACAGCCTTATTAAAGGTGTCAGTCGTAAGCAAAAATGAGATCTGCATAAGCAGTCAATAATTAAAAGGAAGTGCTTTCTGTGCCTTTGATAAAAAAATTTAAAATAAAATTATAAAATGATAGAAGATTTAATTTTGATAATTAATGACGTGTATGTTTTTTTTGGTTTCTAGCTGATTTGGTCATGAGTATTCTCCTCTATAGAACCTTTAGTTTAATGCACAGCCCCCCAAGACAGCTTACTTTACATGAAGTTAATTTTGCTCTGCTGCAATTACTTTCTACAGAAATTGTTAAAATGAGAGGATTTGTGATACTTGAATTTAAAAAGAAAAAACCCAAAGCAAGAAAAGCCTGGCTTTTACTGGATAAAGGGTATTGAAATTCAGAAGAATAATGTACCAAACACAGCAAGGTAAAATTACAGGGGGTGAAAAATTTCACATGTAGAAAACTGAAAGTAAATTCCATATTGCACATGGCAGCATTATTCAGTTCCACAAGATACTGATACTAGGTTTGGGAAATTTGAAAAATAGGGATTCTGAAACGTATATCTAAGCTACATCTTTTCTCCTCCCTCTTCTCTCTCCTTGCATTCACATCTATGTACATATTCCTTAGTATTTTAAATTAATGGTAGATGTACATCAGAATGCAAATTTCCTCAGTTGAACTTAGAATTAAAAAGAAAACTTGAATTTTAGAACTTAACTTCCTGTAAGTTTGAATCATATTCCCATTATTCCAAGGAGGATTGATTTCTATTAAAATTCCAGCCCATTTTAGTCTTTGTAATGAGCCTAAAATAGCTGCCAGCTTGCAGTGCTGGAATTAATGATAATCGAATGTAACACAAAATGTATTTCCATATTTTGTATTGCTTAAATGATTTCATCTCAGATGTAGTATGATTCTTTTTAGAGATGACTACTTCTATTTAATCTCTTTTCCAATTTTAATTTGAATTTCATATTGTTCCTGACTCTTTAATGAATATTTTGGGACATGGCCATAGTGTTGTTAATTATACCAGAGACTGAGTATAATTAATTCTTTTGGACCCAAAGTCAGCTAGTTAATCGATTTCTGATGAAACTGAAGATTAAACACAGATAGTTCACTTCTTCCTTCATTCATTTTAATTTTCCCTCTTTGAATTCCATCAGATTACTTTGGGAAGTCATTTCTGGCAAATCAATTTGTGGACCCATTTGGGGTATTATCCAGATGTTAATAGACGGATGATCCACTCAGGCCAGTCACCTTCCTATCAATTTTATTTTTTTAATTTTTAAAGGAAACCTTTTGATTCTTTTGAGTAGATTTACTAGCTTTATTTTAAATTCATATTTAAGTGATTCTTTACTGCCTATTAACAGAGTAAAAAGGGATCCTCAAAAGAGTTCTCTGTAGACCAGACAATTCACAAAGTGAAAGCACCGTAGCGATGTAGAAGAAGACATTCCTCATATTAGTGAGGCATTAACTCATGTGGCTAAATTTGATTTTAGGGAATGGCCTGTAAAGGCACAAACAAAAAAGGAAAAATACATTAGTATGTCCAGGAGTTGCTGTCACATTTTCTTCCCCTTCCATGCTATAAATAATGGTATATTTTAATTTTTGATGCTGGGAAAAGCCCTAAAGGCTATAAAGAGATAATTTAAAAAAGGGCAATTAAAAAATTTAGAAGAAAAGAAGGAAGACTTCCAGTCAGTGAGGGAAACCTTGTGCATTTTTCATTTATTACTTTATTATTACAGTGACATAGTTCTAATTTGCTACTTTCATACTGCAATGGCTCATGATCCAAATGTACTCTTGCACTGTATTGAATCTAAGACAGCCTTTAGTGCTGTTAATTTATAGGCAAGTGAGGAAAAAGCCTGTGTACCAGGTGATTTGTTATCTATAATTTCTGGAAAACTAGGGCCAACAATAAAATATTTAACAATGGCTGCTTACATAAATTAATCCTTTTTGGACAAGATGTGTAAACATATATTCAAACTCCTCAGCACTTGAGCACTTCATATGTTAAATTTTTATTAAATGCATTACTGAATAAAAGCCTTGGTATTAATTCAGAAATATTTTCTGTTTCTCAGACGAAGATCAGATGTGCATGTTCTTTATCAGGAATTGTACTGTTTAATATTCAAACAGAAACTTTGTAAATCTGTAGAAACAAAGACTTCACCAGATTAAATCTATTCAGTTTCTAATTAATGTTCTTTGGTATGATTTTCTGCATATTTATAGCTGTCAGTGGTTAATGTGAAATTTTGTTCCCACAGAACTTAATTCTACATTTTAAATGAAGTGAAATGCTAGTAGTTTATCATAATATTTAGGCTTTCTAAGTTCAGCCTTTTTTAAGGGAAATGTGAGTACGTATTAAAACAGTCATTAAAATGTAAGAGGAAAAAACTTCAAAATTTTGAGTCTTAAGTTTCACATTATAGAACTGCATAGTGCTATGTAAGGACAGTATTTGGTCTCAAAATTATGACGTGAAGAGAAGCCTACTGAGAGTAATGAGAGATGTTTGGACTCGTGAATGCCTCCACTTATCATGAAAAATGTATCTTCAAGACTTGCTCCAGGAGATCATAAAGACAACTATCAATTGTTCTAGGCTCAAAACAGCTTACTCTAAATAGCTGTCTAAAATATCTGAATCTGGGAAGATTAAAGTGTTAGAATATAGAATGCCTCTTTACAACCTTCTTATCCCTGAGGTCTAAACAATGTGTGAATAGGTGATTACGTCTTCAGACTCAGGAAAGTCTACACGTTAATTATTGATGTGTTATAAAACAGAAGTTTGGTCCTGTCTCTAGAAAAATGTGTACTTCCATAGTGTTTGGGTGGTTTGACTGGACACTACTATGGCCATTGTTAGATTTTTTTAATTAATAAAATGGCAGGTAGATAATTTGAAGTAATCCAAGGTACTCCATTTTACGGCCTGTGTTCTTTTCTTTTCAATGGCAAAAACTCCTCTTCATGTTTGTGTTACCTGTGGAGATTTCAAGAATCGGGGACTCAGACTTTAAGTGCTGTTAAATTCACAACTGTAGTGACACTTAAAGCTAGGAGAAGAGAATTTTAATGATGCTTTTATTTTGCAGCTATTCTCACATTAGCCAGCTATAACTGGACAGTTGAGTTACTGAAGGTGATATAAACAGCAGAATATGATACTAACTACATTTTCCCCTTCCTTTTCCTTTCCATAGTTTCACCCCAAGCCGGTGTAGTTTGGTAGTATTATATTGATACCTGAACTCTAATGGACATCTGACCATATTATTAATTCAGAAGTACATAATTAATATTCAATGGAATAGAGTGTCTCTTTCTATTTCTATTCTTGGCTTTTAATATGTATTTACCTAGATAAATTGATGGAAATAGTAGGAGGATCTGCTGAGTTGCGGGTGTTCCCTTTTTAATGAAAGAAGCAAATTCAATTAGACTACTTATATAATCAAAATTGATTTTCTACTTCATGTAGAAAATGTCAACAGATAATATAATTTTGTTTATTTACACCTTTCATAAGAGAAACAGAAGAAATCACCATTAATTCTAGCAAATCTAATCAAAAGACAGTAAATAATCAGCTGCAGTAAACTTGCCACAATGCAGACTGCAATGAAGCAATACTGTTAAGACTCATAAACAAAGGATAACCCTCTGTCCTGGCACTTTGTCTTTCCACTGTTGCATTTCCTTAATTTATCTTTCTAAAAGTAATTATATTATATATGCTGAATATTGCTAAATGAAGCTATTGGTTACACTATGTGCCAAAAGACTAAAACCAAAAGCATTGCAAAATTCTGTGTTAAAAATGCTGAGAAGGACTCCAGATTTTCCAGTTATTTCTGTTGCCTACAGCCAGCTTCAGACTTTGGTACATTGGAGGTCAGTGCTATGAATCTGAATATATGCAATGAACCTTAATTTTGCTCTCCGGCTTGTTTTAATTTTACAGATGCCAAATATAGTCAAAAACCTATCTAAAAATCAAACTGTACACTCTTTATTTAACTCTTTTTTTCTTCCCTGCAAAGAGATAGTGATTATTTAATGAGATTGTTGTACTATTGATAAGCATTTCATACCAAAGAGAACTGTTTCATGTTTTCTGTCTTAATTTTCAATTTTTTCATAGGATGGCCTTAAATATGCCAAAAAGATTATGATAATATTTTGTCATGTAAAACTACACTTCAAGTTGTCTAACAAAATGATCCTTTGGATAAGGAGGGGGAAAAAACCAAAGAAACTCAAACAACAACACACTAGGAAAAAAACCAGTCAAGCCAAACCAGAATCTCGACATAAAAATACATTCTCAAAGGAGTAAAAAATGAGGAGCTCTGAAGTTTATTTTCATAGACCACATGATTTGTTTGCTATACACAGCTGTTTCTTGAAATTTATCAAAAGCAAACTGCCAAAACAGCAGGATTGGTATTACTACCAGCAGTGCTATTAATAATAATCATTTTGCCAACTCTAGCTTTACCAGTCCTTCACCTTCATTATTGGTCATTTAGCAAGAATTTATTCCTATGCTTACTTCTTTACCAACATCACTCTACTTCTTCCCCCAATTAGATTCCTTATTCCCCTGTTGGTGGCTGAAGTTTCAAAGATGAAGATTTCTTGTGAAGAAGCATTTTTACTAAAAGGTTAAGTTGAAGGAGCATCACTGTATTATATATGTTATTAAGTGTAATGTTATAAGAGAGTTCCTCACTTCAAAGAAAAGAAATTGCCTAAATATTCAGTACCTTCTCTCAGAATTACTGAGGGATTCAAACTGTAACTGCGTAGAAACCCAGAAACCCTTCTATGGACATAACCTAGAACTCCTTGGTCCCAAATTCTCTGAGCCAGTGAGTTTCTTGACTGCTCTTATTCTTGGGGTCTCTTTGGGGTAGATTACTTCCAGTATTTATTTCAGTGCAAAACTCACCTTCACAGGGATAGAAAATGAGTACCACTACAAGATGAAATTATAGCCTAGAGAAGAGAGCAGTCATGGAGGCAGCTATCTCTCCAGGCTGGACTGCACAATGAGTCAGAGGGTAATTATACAAAACACCACAGTGAGTTGCTTAAAATAAAACTATTACAAAATTTCTGAAAGGGAAGCTCTGAGCCCTGGGTCACAACAGTTTAAAGATACCCATATTCAAAGAAGAGGAAATTTAGGCTAGTCCTTAGTTTTCTGTTACATGTATTCCTTATTAACGTGTAATTTTGGGGGGACAGCAAACTCTTTCCACTCATTTCTTGCAAAATCTGGCAGTGCTAGGACAGCCTTACAAATCTGGCAGTGCTAAGTGCTGGATCTGTCTCATCCAGCCATTATCATCCAAGAAAATCCTTACAAAACAGACAGAACGAACTTGCATTTCACCAAGAAACATGTTTACAAGCCAGAAGAGACTCATTGACAAAACGTTTTTTACAAAATGTATCTATCCTTTATCTGAACTCACTTTAAAACTAACTGCTATTCAAAGCTTAAAATATTGTACTGAACATGTCCATTTCATACAGAAAACTTACCAAAAATCTGTCTCCCATCCTAATCTAAATTTTAAGAAAAATATTTAATGAGAGAAGGCAGGACAGTGATTATAAAGGGGAAATCCATTTCCATATGATATGTGAGTGTTTGCATTTAATTTTTATGAGGATAAATTTTGAGCACCTGATGCTTTACAAAATTAATTGTCTGATGCTGAATAGATCAGCTAATATCATTATGGAAATTTCTGAGTGATATACTTGCAATTGTCATGCATATTGCAATAAGACAGTGCAGTGGGAGCTCTTACTTGCCATGGCAACCATTAATTGGATATGCAGGAGGTGGTGTTTTGCTTTAAATAAATCTGACTGGGTCAGCAATTGAATGTTTCAAATACATGATTTATATTTTACACCACTTTTCACATTTTTTTCCTGGGTTTGAAGTAATTTTTTCTTCATATCCATGTGTTCCTCAGAAACAAATGGGATAAAATTGAGTGGAACCCTGGGACATTTTGTTTTATGATTATTTTTGTGAATGCACATTTTGTATTTCTAAGTCTGACAAATAAAAACTGATTGTAATTACATTTGTGTTCCTGCCATGTGTTCTCAGGCCTCTTTCTCCATTGTTTCTTTCTCATGTGACTATTATTATGGATCAAATAGCTGCTTTGCATAAATCATTTCCTTGAAAAAGTACATTTGGTTTTTGATTTACAGGGAGTTTGACATAGGAGACAGTCTTTTTCCATATCACGCTGGGATTTTGAGTAAAATACGTTGGGATGTATATATGAAAAATTAACTTCCAAAGAAATGAATCCTAAGCAAATACTCAAAGAGAAATTATTAAAATCTGAGGACAATAGATATTTCAAGGCAGGAAAGTGTGAAGTGCAAAGAAGAGGCTCTTCCTTGAGTTATATATTCCATGGCATATCCACCAATAATTTGTTTAGAAAGGGCATGACCATTTCTATGTTAAACTCTGAAGGCATTTATAAATGTGATTAATTTTATACAAGTGAATAGTTGTGCCTAAGTCAATGAAGACGACTATAGTATTCAAGATCATAATATTTTCTTTGCTTACCTGTGAAGGTTTCTTATGACATTGATACATCAATATTCCCTAATATATTGATATGAATATATTAATATTTTCCTGGTTTAAGAAAGCATCTGGATTCAATATAGGACAAAAATATCTCCTTAATATTGGTCAATGAAGATATTGATGCTTCAGATTTAGTCCACATAGTTTCATCCTGGAGCATAGTCCATGACCTTTTCAGACTCCTAGGCATGTCATTGCTCACAGGCCTGAACCCAGCCCCAGAGCAGAATTTGGAGCAGGGTATGTGCAAAGTACTGCGTACTCTGTGTGGATCAACACACAAGTTCTCTAGGCTGAGGAAGATTTATTTATAACCATCTGCAGTCTTTGTTTTATAAATGTGGGAAAGTGGCATAGTTTGTGGTTTTGTTTTGGATTTTTTCTGTTTACTTGTTTTCCTAAGTAAAACTGTTATCATGTAATTTTTTAATATGTATAATTTAATAAGTAGATAATTCTCCCAAAAGTGAATTTTATGCCATTGCTTACCTGACAGAACCCAGAAGAGTGGAGAGCAGACCATCATATTTTCTCTTTTTCTGTGGAAACCACAAGACCATATTCCAATCAATAGGCTGCTATGTAAGAGGTATATTTCCTTCTTATGCAATTCAGCATTGAATCTGTATACAGCCATAATGTTCTGAGAATGGTCTTTTGGCTTGGGCATTGAGTCACAGACCCAGACCGGCAGGGGATCTGAATTGTTTATTCAAAGGAATGAGTTGGTTTTATACACTTTTCCAAGGCACAGTATTTCCTTACATGGTAATTCTCACTATGTGACCTATCCCGTGTTGCCATATCAGCAACACACTTTCCAAATGTCCTTCATTTGTCATCACTCACTGTTCACCTGTTGGTCAGCTCCCCACAGGCTCCTCTCTGTAGGGCTCTGCCATGTGACACCTCTTCCCCCCAGGGCCCGGTGGAGACAAGCCTCTGTGTGCCACCCTGTGCTCCTTTGTGCTGCCATGTGCCTCTGCAGGCAGCTTTTGCAGCTTGTAACTCAACTTTATTCCATCTATTCCCACAGGGCATCTCAGAAGATACAGGGTGTAAAACTTGTATTTAGCATTTGAATTCTTTATTCCTTAACCTGAGTTGAGTGTATGTGAATTTATGTGTTTTCCAGTTTCTTTCCAGAGTCATGGCCATAATATTTTTATGTTATGAGAAAGATGATCCTTTTAAATGTATGATCTTTAGTTTAAAATTTTTTATTTTTTTCTTTTCACAGATAGTAGTTTTCAGATCAAGCAAAATGCTTAAGTGAATTTAGTCTTGATACAACAGAAATTGTCTCTGACTATTTTGTTCTAAGCATAATGAGGACATTAATTTTAATTGAAGTCATCACTAAGATGTGTTGAGCTGAAATGCTGATGCAGAGCTACAGTGGTCAAAAAGTCATGATGATGACACAAAAATTTCTGGTTTTAAGATAACCTGTCATGCAAGCTGTTATAACAAAATCCGTCTAAAAATGTAAGCATAACCTTCTAAATTATTCCATCACATTAACCCTTAATTATCCCTTCTTGTCCATGATAACAAAAATAATATCAAGGAGAGACATGGAAGGAATGACCAGGCTTAATTAAACAAGGAAATTAGTGTAAATAAAACATTACATATGACCATTTTCAGCCAATAGAACAAATATTTATATTGAATTTACTGTAAGATGTTCTATTCCTAAGAAATTCTGCATGTTTGAATGTTTTAGGATTTTTTCCTTTAAAGTTTCTTATTTCTTTTCCTTCTTTTTTGAAGTATTATCAAATACATGGCCCAACCTATGTTATAATGAATACCTACAAATCAACAGTTTCAAAAGTAGTGTACTCTCGATTGCCTGGCTTACCTATAAACAATCAGATTATTAGCAACAGGAGTTCAGCATAATTGTACTCTAACACACAGCAAAGGATCTCAATGCTTATGTTACACCAAAGACCTTAACCAGTATGGCATCATTCTACATATTTATTTGGCCTGAATGGTGTCATAGTTTTTAATAATGCTGCAATGTGAGACAAGATCTTACTATTATCCTAGAGAGGCCCCCCATGTAAATGAAGAGTCATTTTGATCTCTCAACTTGTTCTTAAATTTTAAATATTCAGGAAGGTTACAGATATATAATTGCCTGGTTTTCAGTCCATATGTTCAATTTTTTTTTCCTCTGGAAAAAAAAGGAAGAAAAACAGCAAAAGAAAAGAAAGAAAGAAGGCTTTGTTAAAGTGTTGTTTTGGGTTGTTTTAATGCAATATTTAAACAAAAATACATTTAAGTTATTTGCCAGCTCTTTTTCTGTGTGAAATGCAGCAACTGTTTGAGGGGTACTGCTGTCATCCAGGCAGCAGCCATTTCACAGAATGTGACATTACTTGTTTAGAATTCAATTATGTTTTCTTTCATATGAAACAACATTAAATGATCATTTGAATTTTGGTCCTTTGACATCAGTAATTGTTACAATTTATGGCAGATGACTCCTCAGATGTCAGAAGTTTGGGCCAATGGAGAAAAATCTTTTTATTTTCATGTAGATAACAACTGACAATCAAGATGATTCAGAAATGCCTATTACAGTGGAAATAGTCTTTATTCATTTAATTTCTGCATAAAGAGCTAGTCAGAAGTTTGGTTGTGCACTCATTCATTTTAAAAGACAGATATTTTCATGACACGTAAATTGGTGGCTGGTTTTCTTCACTCAGGAACCTCCTGCATGGCCACCCATAACAATTCTTCTTGTCTTTCTTCCTCTTTCACCATGTTCTCGGTCTCATCTTCATCACACTTCCAGAGACAAGGACCTTCACACTGAATGTCTCTGTTTCATAATGTTTATTTGTTGGTGTTGACATTCTCACCCATTGTCTAGTTGATGCATAGATGAGTTGATGCATAGCTGATAGTTAGGGCTGTTTGAGGGTTGTCTACCGTGTGTAGTGGTTTGGTTCAAAATATCCATAACTTACTTATTTTCCTTCTGTGAGATAAGAATTAGGAGAAAGCAAAACAGGTTCAAACTTAAATGGTTGCGGTACAAAGAAAGAGTTTTCTTACTAATAGAATTAAAAGTAAAAAGAAATAAGAAATTAAAGCAAACCTTCCCCCCCCTTCCAGCACTTCTCTCCTTTTACCCAACTTGCACAAAGGATAACAGAACATGGGATTTTAGTCAGTGTTGCAGTTCTTGAAAGGTCTTTTTTTCTTATGCTTAAGGAAAAAAGGGTTTTCTTCAGCTGCACATGGTTCCCAAACTGCCACCAACAGCAGACCCGCCTGGAAAGAAACAATCTGCTGTAGTGTAAAACATCTCTCCCATGAAAAATCTCACAGTTCCTTCACACTGCAAAACATGAGCCCCATCACATGGGGTTATTAATTTTTTTGAGGATGAGTTATTTTGGCCTGAACACAAAGGCTTTCTTCGCCACAATTTCTAAAAGCCTCTCACTGTTTCTATATAGCCTGGCATAGGCACTCTTCACAATCTTCACGGGCCACACGTGAATTCTCCATCCCCCCATGTACTTCAAATGGATTAAAGAGACAAACAGTTTGTGGTATTACAGTTTCTTACCACGGCATGAAAGAAGGTTTTTTAAGCTACGCTCAAGAAATGCGGCACCGCCCTCTTTTCTCCTGTCGCCACGTTCAGCTCCGTCCCACGTGACTCACTTTCTCTTTCTCTCTGACTCTGAAGCCGCCATGTTGAAGAGTGTTCTTGTTCGGGCTTTACGGTGGGGAAAGCCTCGCTCCCTCTGTGCTGCTGGCTGCACGGTGTCTTCTTCAGTTCAGCACGAAGTGTGCTGGCTGCAGACAGGAGGCTCCGCCGGCTCCCGTTGACTCCGCCGGCTCCGCATGGAGAGGAGAGGGACCCGCCTGTCCCAGGAAGCCGCGCTGGATGGGTTTAGCTGTGAGCAGTCCATGGCTGGTTTTAGCTGTGAGCAGTCCATGGCTGGTTATAGCTGCCTGCAGCTCTGGGACAGTCCCCTCCCCAGCTACCCAGGGTCCGTGCTGCGGCGTTGGGAAAAAAGTGGGGGGCAGTGACCCCAGCCCAGCCCGGCGGGCCCAGAGGCTCGGAGGTCCCCCCCACCTTCTGGCAGGCAAGCTCGAACGTAAGGAAATTCCCGCCTTTCCGCGCAGTTTAAATATGTAAATTGTGAGAAGTGTCATTAGTCTAAAAGACTCTCCATCAACTCAGGTTCAACCCACTACAATGTGATAGAAGGGAAAAGATGTTAAGGGAATCAATGCATTGGCCCCACAGCTGAATGAGGGTGTGCAAATTTATTTAAAAATGAAATGTAGATAATTGGTTAGATTTCCGTCTAGTGTTTCGGAAATTTTATAGAGGTACTGATCAAGTGTTCTTTCCTTTTATTTTCCTTTTCTTTCTTTTTTCCCTTTTTTTCCCTTTTTTTCCTTTCCTATCTGAAATGAGAATTACTTTATGATACAGATCTTGCTACAGTCATATTTGCCTACCTTATTTCTGGGTTAATGATCTATGCAGAATGGATTTCAATGCTTTTTAAAAAATATAGCTGTTCAAATTCAGAAAGGTTGGTTATTAGCTGCTGTAATTTATTAAGGGGATTACACTTGTGGTCTTTCATCCACACGTATTTAACTTAGTTTCTACAGAGTTTTTACAAGTTAATTGGTTTTGACCTGGTTCTCCCAGAAGTGCAGGTTTTTGAATTCACAAAAATGAAAACCTGTCACCTTTCAACAGAAAATAGGTGTCTGTTCCTTGACCCTTTTGAAATCTCTTCCGCAATAATTTGACATGATTTTTTAAAAGAAATTACTCTTTCACAAGATATAACATTAAAATTATCACCATCTTTGGTACATTTCTTGTTTCATATAATCTCCTTTTCAGAGTTGCTTTTTCTTAGTCATTAGCCTCCTCAATTTGTGTATCTTTAGGACATTTTGCAAAACTCATATTTTTCAAAAGTATTTAAAAAAAAAAAAAGGCTGTAGGGTTTTTTCTTTGCATGGAGATTTGTAGTGCATATTTGCAGCCCAGATAACCAACTGCATCTTGGGCTGCATCAAAAGCAGCATGACCAGCAGGTTCAGGGGGTGATTCTGCCTCTCTTTGCTGTCCTCATGAGACCCTGCCTGGAGTGCTGCATCCAGCTCTGGGGGTCCCAGCATAAGTAGGGCACAAATCTATTGGAGTGAGTCCAGCTGAGGACCGCAAAGATGGAAAGAGGGCTGGAGCACCGCTCCTACAAACACAGGCTGATAGAGCTGGGGTTGTTCAGTCTGGAGGAGAGAAGGCTCCAGAAGACCTTAGAGGGGCTTTGCAGTACATAAAGGGGAATACAGAGAGTTGCAAAGAGACTTCCTATAAGAGCATGTAGTGACAGGACAAGGGGGAATGGCTTCAAACCAAAAGAGAGTAGATTTAGATTAGATATTAGGAATTAATTCTTTTCTGTGAGGGTGATGAAGCACTGGAACAGGTTGCCCAGAAAAACTGTAGATGCCCCATCCCTGGAAGTGTTCAAGGCCAGCATGGATGGGGCATTGAGCAACCTGATCTGATGGAAGGTGTCCGTGCCCATAGCAGGGGATTGGAACTAAGTGGTCTTTAGCGTCCCTTCCGCCCAAACCGTTATATAACTATGATGACTAGTGGCTGAAATAAATATTTTTGTTATGTCTGTATCATGTAATTATTTTTAAATTAAATTTTGCTTTTAAAATGGTTTTCAAAACTTATGGGACTGAGCAAGCCATCTGAGCCACACTGTGTACATGGCAATGAATATACACCTATTAAATTGTGGTACTGATTACTTGAAATATCTTATTAAAAATAGTTAAAAATGTGTGGTTTAACACGTCTTAGATTTCAAGTTGCTCAGATATAAACCCAGTAAGTGAGCAGTCATCTCTCAACAAAAGCAAAAGTTTTTGTAGAAAACTAAAAGAAGGCCATGGTTGGCTTTCTCAAAGAGTATTAGGAATATCACAATATTTGAGGATTTTAAGATATGTCTTGAATGTCTGTTTTTACTGTTTACTGATTTCTCCAAGAATCGTCATATTTGTTTTTGAAGATTGTATAAAAAAAAATTTAGACTGTATATTTGAATTATATTGTACCATGTTGAGATAATTCCAAAATAATCTGTACAACAAACTAAAATAGAATGTTACAACTCTAGGTCTCTTTTTAGCCAGGATGGTCTTCTTCTCCACTGGCTTTTCTTCAGGCACATGGGGATGGCCTGTCCTTGTAACTAAGTTTTCCTTCTTAAGGCACATCCAGCCTTCCTGTTCTCCTCCCTCTTTCAGGATTGCCTCCCAAGGGGCTCTCTCAACCAGTCTGCCCAAGGTCTTCCCTCTGGAAGTCCAAGGTGACAGTTCTGCTGACCTGCCTGCTTGCTGCTACAAGAATCAAAAACTGTAATGTCATGATTGCTGTGCCAAGATGGCTTCCAAGCATTGTATCACCCACCAGTCCTTCTCTGATCACAAACTGTAGGTCCAGAGGGGGATTTCGCCTAGTGGGCTTCTTCACCAGCTGCGTCACAAAGTTATTGTCTATACACCAAGAAACTCCTAGACATTTTCCTCTCTGCTGTAATGTATTGCCAGCAGACATCTGGTGGATATTGTTACAGAAACTTTTCCTTGTCTCTTACCTGTTATTTAGGTGAGAGAGCAAGGTGCAGTTATTGGGTCTCATTTCTTTTAGAAAGTGACGGTTAAGCGTGGGTGCTAAAACTTATTGTCAGTCAGTTCTATGACTTGTTCCTATAAAAAAAAATTGTTTATTCTGCTTGCACCTTCAAATCCCGGAAGCTTTGTGTAGATAATTACATTCTATGTGGCATCAAGAGGAGGACAGTAAGCAATCAGTCAATTACATCATTGTGAGGGTGATACTGTGAGGGCTATATCCAATGTCATTTGCTTCTCTGTAACACATGCACAAAACACTCTGAGTTCCAGTCTTTTTCTGTCATTATATTTTAAATCATACACCTAACGATGGCTTTATAGTCACTTGGAAGAATGTGTGCTGTGAATCCAAATAACAAGAGACTAATAATTTTGTTTTTAAAAAGCAAGAGTTTCATTTATAGTAGGATTAGCAGGTAGGAAATTACAAGCTTGTTCATTTCATCAACAGTAGTAATAACAATGATTCTAATAATAATGATTATTATGTGATGATGATGATGATGATGATGATTTTATTATAGAACGTTATTTTAAAAAATTTCTGCCTATGGTCAGAACTTAATTTTTCCTTTTTAATGCCTGCCAGGAAAGTCAAAAGAAAGGACAAGAGAGTAGTAGTTAAAAGTAAATCTCCTTTTTTTCCTATAAAATTAAAAATCTTCATAGTTAATAATGGCTTTAAACAAACAAACCCACAGAATTTACATAGAAATTTTTCTTTGACACAACATCAGAACTGTAAAAATAACATTAATTTAACCATCTGAAAAGAGTAACAGTAGATAATACAGTGTCCCAGACCTTACGTTTGTGGAGTGCTATGCTTATCTGTTGAGACAAAGCTTGTATAAAAGTTGTTTTCCTTGACTGTGGGATTTTTTCCTCAGTCAAAGGGAATGACAAAAAGCCATCAGAATATTTCATGTTATTTTTCTCAGAAAAGAGAGAAGGTGGAGACCTGCCCTATTTTATTGTAAGGGGTGAGCTTGGTGTCCTTGTGTTTGCAACATTAGGGAAAATAGACACTCTAGAGAGAATACGTATGGAGCTTCATATATTTTTATGCTGCATTCTTCTGACAGCCCTTTCTCTTCTTTGCTAATCACAATATCTCACTCATGTACTTGTTTTCTGTACACATATACGTCTAAAGATAAGTAAAGACAGTCAGGAACTCTTAACTCACTGCAAAACATTTTCCTTAATATATAACATGCAGGGGGTCAAGATGAACTCCAGTGAAAATTTTCTGTTCAAATATTCATTAGCTATCCACAACTTCACTCAGAAAGAGAAATATGTAACTTAAAAAACTGTCTTTGAAACTAAATTTGGAATGGAAATTTAAAGTGGAATCTCCATTATGCTCTGACCATAATGTCAACATTTTTTCTTGAGTGTTTATATCTTAATCTTGCAGTCTGGTAAGCAACTTTACAGTCAGTTTTTTTATTCTCTTGAATATCAGAACTGCAAGACTAAATTACGTCCCTTTTAATGATTATCTAGTCCAATGTATAGTTAAATCATTTGGTACAAATTGTGAAAGTTCCAACAGTGCAAGGCTGAGTGTTCATTATACATGATTGTTGGTTTCTCACTTGGGTTATCATAGATAAAAGTTCAATTTCTATTGTAGTAGGGCTTTTTGAAAAGAGTTTTCTGAATCAATAATACAGTATCTTATCAGTCGTGTATGACTTCGTGTGGCAGAAATACTTCTTTATCACAGTATCCATTGAATTAAAAAAAAAGTAAAATACTTAGTTTTCTACAAAATTAAACAGTAAAAATTTTAAAGGTGTAAGTGTATCACTAGGGCAAAAGAGTTTGCACTTTCCTCTAAGACAATTTTGTTTTTTCTCCTGTATACATGCATGCATATTCTGGATTCTAACCGCATGTTTTGCTCAAGAGGTTATTTTCCTTTTTTTCCCTAGAGCAACACGTTTTAGTTCCTTGGTCAAAATTCATACTTTGCTCTCATGTTGTTTTTCCTTTATACATACATATATATATATGTGGACATGTAGTTCAGCGTGGTGTTCTTCAGTGCATGATACCTCTACATCTTCTGCACCTCATAAAACTTGGCAAGTTTCTGAAAGTCACACCTTATAGAAATACTACTGTAACTGAGTCACCGTGGCATCACTATAATTACAGCAGTTTACATGGAAGAAAATATTGCTATTTTCTGCAAGATGAAGAATGTTTTTCATTGCTTGAAAATACTATTACTATGAAGAAATGCTATTTTAAATATATACTGCTTTTTTAAGAAACATAGAACTATCTTTAAGAATATCAAGGAATTAGTGTCTGATTTTTCTTGAAATGATCATAAACTTGCATGCTGAACACAGAAACATAGATTCTTCTCTGCGTGGACAATGACACAGAAACAACCATTAAGAGACAAAGCAAGAAAAAAATCGTCAGCCATTAGTTTCTCTCTTCTGACTTTTAAAAATGGAAAGGAAATTACTTAGCAAAATACTTATTCTGGAGATATTTAAACTTTACTGAATGTCAAAGGGCAAAAAAGGGTATAAGGGTAAATGCTGCATTAGGAACCCCCCTACAAACAGGTTCTTAAATCTTGCTCAGCACTTACAACTGTTGAAGATCATCTTTTTCTTTCTGTTAGTTTCTGTCCAGCACAATTTGAAGAGCAAATTTCTGAAGGAAACCTCTGGTTCTGTGGAATCAAGAGTCCTAGATAGTTCTTTAATGATGTCCCCACTCTTAACTTTAAGTTGTCTGTAAAGTTTCCTGCCTGTTCCCACTGGCAAGGCAATTCCAGCAGCTGTAGAGTTCAGAGATCTGCTGAATCAGGAACTAAACAATGAACTAAATTCCATTATTTCAGAAATTAAGTTATTCCACTAGAGATAAACTATGTAGTATGGTATTTTGTATTATGGATGAAGCAAAAAAAAAAAAACCTTAAAACTGTTTTTTTTCCCAGCAGTGTAGCTAGGGGACATCACAGGATAAGCCTATTTACAGCCACAAATTGCAGGTGGAAATGTTATCATGGCAGCAAGTGATAATAGACTAAGAGATGCTGGGCTGAGAAGTGATGCACAAAACATTAATAGATTGAAGTGTGAATGAGACACCTTAAATTGTTTTATTTTGAAGTATGTGCAACTAGGGATATATCTTTTTATATATAGAATATTTATCTGAGAAATTTTGCTTCTTTCATCAGCTGCAGAGAAACCAGGACATATTCCTGATTTTAAACCAAGACCAAGTTTTCACTGTACTGGTTGTGCATAAATAAGATACAATTACAAGTAATTATAATTTTCATCTGGATTAATATCCTGATCATGAGAATTTTAATCAGCTCCTACATTTTTCATTTCAGAAAAAAGAAGTTTAATCTTTTAGTTAATTAGAACTGGGCAGAAACTAAAAGTAATTGAGAAAAATTAAATAAAGGTCTTAACTGTCCCCACCACCACCACTTTATTCATATGAAATTAAATCTTCAAAAAGACACCAGAAGCATCAAAGGGGAAGGAAAGTGTATTTCCTGTGAAAAGTAAGAATGTCCCAGATGCTGTATTCAAGAAAATATGGGTCCTCATAAGCCAAGTCAGAACAATATAAGATTCAAGGCAACAAAAGGTAAAATGTAAGGAAGAAAGAAACTGAATAATTGCAATCCTACTAATAATTTTCTGTCACTCAATAAAAACATGTCAGTAAGAGATAGCAAAGATAGAGCATCACAGAAAAAGGACTAATGTTTCCCTGTGTACCCAGCCTGCCAGATTAGCTCTGAGTAAGCTTTGTTAAACTAGCAATTTGTGCAGTTAGGAAATTTTGCCGTGGCTATCTTGTGAGACATCATGGAGTTTGATCTGAGAGAATCATTGCCACACTCTTCTGGTACAAATTGCACTTTTCTTAACACAGCTTGATTTTCTTTTTTCTTTCTTTTGTTCTTTCGTTCTTTCATTCTATCTTTTCATTGTTTCTTTTGTTCTTTCTCCTGTGTTTTAAATTTTGATTTCAAATTTACACTGATGAATGTAGGAAAGATAAAAGAAAATAATGTAGATAACTGGATCAGTATCAAACCTGTTGGGAGATTGAAAACACAGTTAAGAATCCAATTAAGTAGCTGGGTCATTTTCCTGCATACTTTTCTTTGCTGGGATGGTTTTCATCTGGCTGAAGTTTGGGAATGATTATATGGGTTTCAGCTACAACATTAATTGCAGTTTTATATATCCATTTTCAGTGCTTGATTCAAAAACTAGAAAAGGTTGATTTACAAAGAAATTGTAAAGTTTAAGGTACGAAGTGGACATTGGAGAGCTAAATTTAGGAACTCAGTACTTCCAAGTTGTAGATATTTTTTCTTGATTGAGGGCTGAAAGAAAAGTTATAGGAGAGTATCTGTGAAAAATGTAGTGTTCCAAGGAGAAAGGCTAGGACCATGACAAGAATTATCTAGGAAGATCATAGGGAAGGACTCTTCCTGAATTTTTTTTTTTTTAATTTTTATAAAGCACTGATATTTTAATTATTATTTTACTCTCACAAGGGAAGATTTAGTATTTGCTGATGTTAAAAGGAGTTTTCCTGGAGATGTATGGATAGTCACTGAAACACAGAAATTATTTAGATTTTAGAAAATTGTACTTTTACACAAAATAATGAGGAGGATGCAGGAAAAATAATGAACTGTTTAAACTATAAATAAACTGAGACACAAATTATTAGCATTATGAAAGTGACATTTAAAGCAACTGAATGCTTTATACTCTGACAGACATGACAGTAATATGTATACATAGTACACAATTTTCTTTTAAAATAACACCTTTTCATAGCTTCTCTATTTCATTTATTTGTTTCCTATTTTACTACTACCTTCTATACATTAATTTTAGCACAATGCTCTTTATGTTAGAAAGTTTACCCTTCATGTTATATAATCTCAAAATTTTCAGCTAAATAAATATATATTTCCAGTGCCTGGGACTTCAAATAACATTTTTCATTTAGAAATATTTTTAGTTTTCACAATATCAAAGGAAGCCATGGGAATATAACTTTAATCCAAGACTGAAAGCAGGGAATATAAATTAGGAAGAGTCTTTTAAAGTTGTTTTGGTTATTTTCAAGATAGATGAAAGCAGTGAGAGAAAAACATCAATTCTTCCTTCTTAATTCTCATAACTAGCTTTTGTATTTGGTTTTGGTCGATTTTTGCAACAGCAAATTTAGTTGATTAAATACTTCTGAGCCAAATAACCTTCCTTGCCTGAGTTCATATAGGTGCCAATTCACCTCAAAATCAATGTGTTTGCATCGAAGGTTTAAGAAATAGTTTATATATTAGTTAACTCCATCAACCACATTTTTAAATTCTTTAAAATTATACTGTTGTTGGAAAGTAAGTGGCCTTGTATTCTTTTTTAAGATTTTTTTTTTTTAATACATGAATTGGTAAAAATGAACATAGCTCAAAAGGATCATTGTTGGAGAACGAGAAATTGCATTTCTCTACAAACAAGATAAAACTCCACAGTGGATTAAACTAGCAAATTTGAGAAAATTGTTTTAAGAGCTATATCACAGAGTGAACCCAATGATGTATTCAAACTGTATTTTAAGACTTAATGGGATCAATAGCATTACATGTATAAGGTGACCTTGCTATAAGCTATGAAAAGGTTATGTTAAAAGTGACTCTACAGTCAATCCTTAAAAGTAAATATATACATAAACCTTGAAAAGACTAGCAGAGGCAGGCATATTACACACCATTAAACCTCCAAGTGTCTTATTTTTTTCTTAAGTAAAACTTCAAAAAGAACTGGACTCTCTTAAAGCATAATTAATCCAAGAAGAAAAACAAACAAACAAACACCACCCCCCCCCCCAAAATCCCACCCCAAAAGAAAAAAAAAACCACACAACAAAGAAGCAAACTGCAGCAGAAAAGGCACAGGTAAATCATCAGTGAACTTGGCCAAGTATATTTAATAAACACTTCCATGAAAAATTAAAACTGCTTTATATCTTAATGGGAGACTGTGCTTGGATGGATCAAACATGCATTAGAGCAATACAGTCACCAGTAGCTGTTAGTTCAGGCAAATGACTCCTCTGCAGGATGCCTTCTCTGCGTCACAAAGCCTCCTCAAACTGACAAACATTCTGCCACTTGCAGATGCATGGCTATTGTGCACAGCAAGGACTAAATATGTCATTACAACCCCGTATATTCCTCATTTGTTTTGTCATGTGAGAGCTAAAACCTGGAATGGGGCCCTGAAGGCACAAGAACTAATGAACTCTGCCTGGCTTTGGAAGAATAATCCATCACTGACATAGAGTGGCCCTTTCCTTTAGAATGTGTTGATGAAAATTTTCTAATCTCTCATGTCAAGTGACATTTTCTTAACTGTGCAAGACAGAATGTCCTCCTAACATTAACCTTCCCATAGCAAAATACACTACAGTTAGAATCTACTGAGTTAATTTGAAGTATTTCTCATTAAAACATCGAGGAGAGGAAGGGAAAACAAAGTAAACAAAAGAAAATTATTAGCTATATCCTCCCTGTTTACCTATGGATTTAGAAAGTAAATATAAAACTGAGTGAAGTGAGCTATAATAGTAACATTTATCTCAAACCAAATAGATACATGCATGGATTTCCATAGTAGGCCGGGTTCATTAACATTACCATCAATGTTAATACCAACACTAATTGACTAATATTATGATAATGCATTAAACTTTTAACTATCGTCTTTTTTTTTTTTTTCCCCAATCCTACTATATTTGGCACAAAACATTTCAAGATTACCAGTTTTCTGCAAAACAACCTATCTGTCAATATAGCAAAACTTGAAAATCTGGAGATTCTAGGAAGGCTTTTTAAGAAACATAGTTGCCCAGTTTCAGTCATTCTGCACCTCAGTAAATTTAATTTCAGTTACACTTCTGATCCCTGTGATGAAAACAGTCCAGCTAGTATTGAGAAGCTCAATTGAGATAGCCAAAAATACAGTAGAGCCAGAAAAGTTGTGTTATGTGTATGTAGTGTCCCACTCCTACACAGAAGGGAGCATCCAAGATTTGCAGATGCCCAGGTTTGAAAAAGAACAGCAAAAGCCAAAAGGGTTTAAAAAAAGAAAAACTCACTAAGTGTATTAGCACACTACACACCTGGCATGAAAATTGGTATATATTTTAGAAGAAGGAGGAGGGAAGAGGGAAGATATAGGGAAGAAAGAGGAAAATGAAAGGGAGATGAGATAAAGGGGATAACCAGTCCTGGGTCCAATGCTGATCCAGCTGACAGGGTGTCCTGAGTCCTGGAGATGTGTGACACAGATTCTGTGAGGATTTTCTTATAGGAAAGTTTTCTCTCCTGTGGGATTAGGTCTCTAGCTCTTCATGAAAATGAGTTAGCATGCACAGTCTGTTCTTCTGGAGCTTTCCAGATATGGGCTGGGAGGCTTTGAGGGTGTTTAGGCTGTCTCAATGCCCCCCTGCATTGGTCTTGCCTGCTCCTTGACACCATTTCTGCGCTTGTGCTGGATGTTGTGCTGTCATCATGGACCTGAACAGGAAAACTGGCTCCAGAAAGGTGCTGTCATAGCTTTATACTGCCTTCCTTTCCAAGCACATCCTGTTCTAGCTTGTCCAGTTTAATGGTCATCGGTCTTTGAGGCAAAGTAATGCATTAACTCCTTATTGCCCTGGCATCTACAGGGCAATTAAAATGGGATAAACTTGGTAGAATTACATTTATAGGAAAATATGTAGTGCACATATATGCAAATAAAAATATTTGCCAAAGGTAATAAATTCACTCAGTAAAATGAAAACTGAAAGATTTTTCCTTACTCTTTCCTTACACATCAGCATGGGAAAACCTGGAAAATGAGAATTCCACTTTAATTTGAGTGTGTTGGTGAAGACTATTTTAAACATGTCATGAATTTTTAGTTGAAAATTTATGCTATGGTGAAGATTAAAATAATTATCTAGGTCAATGATGCCTATTAAATTTACAGAATGGGTTATTACAGGGGAGTGCTTTGGCCTTGATTCTAGACTAAGGTCAGGTGAAACCATAACTGTGATCTTTAAATTTGCCTTAAGGAGCCATGTCTAAGTGTCACCTAGTACTCATCTTATGACAAAATGACATATATTCTTGATAGCAATAGGCTATTTAACAGAGAAAGGGCCAGAAAGCAATACTCATTTCTACTTACTGTTCAGCAGAAATATTTATACAAAAAATCTCATCAAGGATTCAAACTCACTGAAGAAAAATCCTGAGACTGTTGAGTTACAGCTGCTTCTGCATTAGGGTGCTTGCATGCCCTTTTGCATTGGAGAAGCTGTTTTTCCCAGAGGAGTAGTGGCTCAGTAGCCAAAAATTTACCCCAGCTGCAGTAATAACCTTCCATAGGCACATGACCTTCAAAATCCAGCCTGAATGCACAATTGCTATGCTGTTCCCGACCAGAGGAAGCTCTACTTCACTGTTCATTATTTCACCATTTCACTTTCTCTAATGATTTTTTTATCTACCAATTTGTCTTATTTTTAATAATCTTTTCTTGACCAAAAGAATGATCATCCCTAATAACACTGGCACCTGCACGTTCCATCCCACCATTTAAAGGGCTGTTAAATCAAGTGCTATGATGCCCTTCAAAGAGACTGTTCTGTGGGAACTGGTTAAGTTATGCTCTTATTCTTTCCTGCAGTTATGTTAAATCATCAGTCCTCACTGCACAAGACAAGAAGTATTGTATGTGGAGAAATTTTTAATATGTTGCTTTGTAGCAATTTCATCCAAATAAATTCATTACAGACAGCTACTACTTTTTCAGAAAACTGTTAATCTGATCTTGGTTCTTCTGATTTCAGAAAGCTACATTATTAAAGATAAAAATTAGCATGCAGCAAATAAATCCCCATTTTACTGCTATTAAGCTACTTTTTAAAATACTGAACTTTTATTAATCACTTTCATGCAATAATTGCCTAATATACTATGTCTGGGTTCGTGAAGGGTAGCTGCGTTTCCCCGAAACGTCCCTGGCTATGGGATCATTCCAGTGGGTGCAGTACAGCACCCCAGCAAGCTGACTCTTTTCACCCGTGCGGCTGTCAGGCAGGGACTCTCATGCACACACACTCAAGCTGGATAGCTCACGTGTTACCAGACGCAAAGAGTCAGGAGGGCTCTCCCGTATGGCATTTCCATGGACAATGGTTTATTGCATCCTGCCACGAAGGGAACCAGAGGCGAAAGAGAGTGGGCCCTGCAGGGTCCAGGCTTTATGTACGGGAGCCGAGAGAGCATCAGGGACCAATGATCTGAGGGCACAGGGGCGGTACAAAGGCAGGGCGATGGAAAGGGAGCCAATGGGGGAGGTCTGGGGGCGTGTAGGATAGCAAGTCAGTCAGACAGACCAAGTCTGCATGGTACCACCAAGGCTGATGGGAGAGGCTTTTCCTCTCTCACCATGATTTTAGAGGGTGTTCTTAAACCTCAGAATCAGTCCACCAGCGGGCCTCTGCTGTTTTGGGGCTCCCTGGTTCCCCAGCCATCATAGCTGCTGGCTCAGCAGCTACAACAATTGCTTTTTCATGCTTATGTTTTAATTTTGTTTACAGTTCACATTTTTTCAAAATAGGAAATTTTCTTCTTTTTTTCTCAATAATTCAATGAGAAATAGCTGCTCATTTAGAAATTAAAAGAAACAAAAAATATTCCTCTTGGAAAAAAATCCAAAATTGTATTTTTAAAATTTCTAATTGAAGTGCACATTCAAAATTTTCCACAGAAAATTTTAACATCATAAATTATAAAATGTCAAGGGAATATAATTTTGAATCCTGGTGGAATAAATGTTACAGAAATTTTAATGGAAAGAAAATAAAATAAATTCGTTTTGGCAGGCTTCCACAAAAGAGATGAAATCTAGTTTGTACAATGTACAGATTTTCAAGGAACTTCATTCTGATCAACTGAAAAAAAAGCAATTATTTTTCAGCTATTATGGCTTATGGCTTAAGGTTTTATTTTTAATTAATCCATGTGTTTCTCTTCTCTTCTCTGACTATTTTGACTCTCTAACCTTCTTACCTGTAAGAAGCACTTCAGCACTATTTGTCTTGAATGCACTTTTTATTGATATTCGTAGAAGTTTGTTTCCTGACATACATTTAGAGGGTTATAATTTTCTACAAATTTATTTGTATATTTACAGACCAGCTCCCCATTGTTATCTATATTCATCTCAATCCTGTTTAAGCAGTATAAACCAGGCAGGCTGTGTTTTGAGTTCTGCAGCTAGTGATACAATCAAGTGACTTTGTGAATCCATGGTTCTGATTTAATCATCTTGCTTTTATGAACTTTCAGGAAGAAAATGCGAAGTACAAAGTTGATATAGATGGACAGCTTATGCCTGTTTCTATGAATCTTATAATTATTTCTTTGATTATTCCTTTAATAAATACTAAGACAGGTTTGATTTAAAAATGGTAGAAGATCGTATGTCTGAGTATTCAAGGAAAAAATGCCAGCTGAACATGTGCCCTGCTCAAGTCTTGTACAACAAGCATTCTCCCAAGCACGTCACAAGAAGTCCTGCACCTCCTAAATCTTCCCAAGAAAACTCCTCTAGCTAAATAACTGTTTTAATTACTTGCATTGAATGTTTATCCCAATGGGGATGCTTCTTAAAAAGTCAAAAGAAGTCTGAATTAATACAGGAATTAATAAGGAGCATTTAGTTGTCTTTTCATTCTTAAGTGTTCATCACAAACTTCTCTTTGTTGTCTGGGGTTTTTTAATCTTTACAGCTGCTCTATCAGAAGCAAATAATTTTAACAAAGCACATCAATACAAAGCAGTACTGTCCTGACAATATATTTATTGCTTACTAGTAAATGACTGTTATTGCACCTTACCTAGTCTCTGTTCTCTTCTATTGATTAGATACTTTGATACCACATTCTCTTCAAATTTAATAAACACGTATCTGAGTTTTATAAAGACTTTCTAAAGTTTTGGTCATATGCACAGTTTTAAAACATTTATTTCCCTGGGAGAATACTCAAATGTCAAACAAACAAAATACAAGTTTTAAATACAGTCATCAAAAAGAATGAAGTTGGGAGACCTGTCAAAAGCATGCAGCCCAGGTAACAACTCTATAATTGCTAAAAGTAAGAATCTGTTAACAAGGAACTATAAAACATTCATAGTATTAAAAGGAAAATAATTATGGTAATCAATAATGATAGAGAGAGTGTCTTCTCATTTGCTTCTGACTTTCAGACAAGTACAAACTGCTAATTCTACTAATTAAACCTGTTTTAATAGACTTGACATTTATTAAGTGAAAGAAATACAACAATATAAACTTGTTTGTTTAAAGCAAAGACTAAGTAATACCAAATAAATTTGATTAGATGCACTAATTGCCTATATGCTATTAGAAATCTATACATTCAAATACTATTTTCACTTTTCTATATCAACATGAAAATACCATCCTTTGCTGCTCAGTCCCAAACTTCTGGATTTCAGAGAATTGTGATTATAAACTCCAATTTTTTGAGAGTTTTAAAGTCTAAGCAGATCCAAGAACATCTCTCTGGTGACCCAACCCAAGGGAATGGTATGAAGTTGTGTCAGGGGAGGTTTGGGTTACATATCGGATAGGAAAAGGCTCCTCACCCAGAGGGTATTTGGGCACTGGAAAAGGCTCCCCAGGGAAGTGATCACTGCACCAAGCCTGACAGAGTTCAAGAAGCATTTGGATAATGTTCTCAGGCACATGGTGTGGCTCTTGGGGATGTTCTGTGCAGGGCCAAGAGCTGGAATTTAATGATCCTTTTGGGTCATTTCCAACTCAAGACATTCTATGATCTTTCAATGTAAAATTGCATATAAATCAAAGGAGAATAAATGCAAACTGTCTTCACAAAAATTTCCAGGAAATATTTTTTTTTCGGGGGACTATTCATAGATAACTTCCAGATTCTTGAATGAATTTTTAGAGCTGCATTTCAAAAGAAATTTAATTGCTTTGACAAGAGGTGAGCTCAGGTGAATAATAAAAAAAAAGCAGGAAAAATTAATTAGGAAACTTATAGAATGGCTGGGATGGAAAGGAGCTTAAAGATCAGCTTGTTTCTACTTCACCCTGCCATGGACACCTCCCCAGACCAGGTTGCTCAGAGATCCATCCAGCCTGGCCTTGAACACTGCCAGGGATGAGGCATCAATAACTTTCCTGGGCAACCTGTTCCAGTGTCTCACCACCCTCAACAGTAAAGATTTTTTTCCTAATATCTAATCTAAAGCTACTCTCTTTAGGTGTGAAGCCATTCCATCTTGCCCTGTCACTACATGCTCTTGTCAATTGTCTCCACGTTTCTTGCAGGCTCCCTTCAGATGCTGGAAGGCCACAATTAGTTCACCCTAATAGTTCACCTTCTCCTTTCCAGGTGGAAAAAAACCAATTCTTTTTGCCTTTCCTCTTGGAAGAGGTGCTACATTCCTCTAATCATCTTGGCCCTCCTCTGCACAATTACAAGTCCATGTCCTTCCTGTGCTGGGACCCCAGAGCTGGATGCAGCACTGCAGGTGGGGTCTCATCAGAGCAGAGCAGAGGGGCACCACTAAGCTTGGTGTCATCAGCAAATCTGATGACAATGCAGTCAATCCATTATTATGGGTATTTTAGGGAAAATGGCTTTGGACTTACATTTCTTTCAGATACTGAAGAAGTAAGTGATTCAGAAATGCAACCAGGTGTATGTGTATATTCTTCAGATTTTGATACTTGCTAGTGTACCCTACCAAGCTAATGTTTTCCATGTCCCACAGCTGGCATTATTGAACTAAATTTTTTAAAAGAAAGAAGTATTTTGGGTAAGCTTTCTGGGTAGTTTTAGATAATAACCACCCTATATGTTCTTTGTGGCTATTAATACAATTATCCCATTCTACTTTCTTCCTTGCTTTTTATGTTGTCTCCTGTCTCTCATATTAAACTGAGCTCATTGACTGTTTTAAACACAAGCTGTCATGCCTTCACAGATTCCTCTAGTGTTCCACATGCCCGAGTCCTGACTTACAAAAACTAATGAATAATACAATATTACAAAGCACTTCATGCAGCATGTTTTTTCAATGCTGTCACTTACTAAAAGTTACAAATATGATTATTTATTTATATCCACACAGATGCACATTTGATTTTTGTTTGCTTTTCTATGAATAGAGGTTTATATATTCTTCTTTTTCTAATAGCCATTTAATAGTAAAGTGAGGGAATAAGTGCAATAACTTTAAAAGCTGTGTTAGACACATACCTGTTGAATTGTTTTCCCTATTTGTGTGTTTCATGTCTCATAATAGATCCTGAAATTTAATTCTGAGTGATGAATTCAAGCTATTACAACAAGAAACAAAACAGGCACACAGGGCTGATTTGAACATCTGGGTCTTTCAGGCCATCTGTGTGCAATTGTCTTCAGTGAGTCATTAATGTATATCATAAGCATAAAAGATTATTTTTTATTATTTTCTCACTTCATAGTTGCATTAAAAAAAAAAGATACCACACACACATTTTTCATACTACCAGTTTTTAGCTGTAAATACCCCCTTTCTCTCTCTCCTTATTTTGAGATTTAGTTGAGGAGACATTTTCCCAGTTTATACAGTGCTAGAGTGCTATTATCTGCTGATATTGGCTTCATGCAACCAGAGTAGTAATATCAGGTTCTTTTAAACGTGTATGTCACATGGCTCAGCAGTGGCACACTGCATGTCTTGACCAAAGTCAGGAACTCTGACAGCAGTTGGGATTATCTGTATTTCACTATCACCCAGACAGCAAGTTTTCCCACAAAAATATTGTTCAATAAGTAAAAAGTCAGGCTTGTGTGATCCTGCATACCCAGTTTATAATCTTGAGCTGAACTAAATTTTTGACAAACAGTTTAAGGATCAATGAACCAGATTTACAGGCCTAGATGTGACAATTTGATGTCAGCTTAGAGAGTCTGTATCTAGATCACTGATTTATACTTGGGGACTATTTCTTTTAGGACTTCAAAACAGGGGTTCATGTTAGCCATTTTAGCCATCTGAGGTCTAGGTGTCTTATCGAGGCCAAAACTCTGAGCTCTCTTTAATGCACCTGAGACAGAAAGATGTAATTTATACATTTTTTTCCAGACCAGTTTCTCCCTGGAGGTCTTTTTCTCTGCTGACTAGAAAGGTATTTTTGAATCATATCCACTAAATGCTGAGATTATAAATCTAAAATGAATGGAGGTTAATTCCACCACTAGTAAGGAATGGCAAAATATTTTCTGTGAAAATGTTGGTAAATTTTATTACTTTGAATAATTGTCAAGCTTGTCTGTATATGACCTGTGTGTATTGTCTGATTGTCCTTGAAATGTGTGAAGAAGTACCTTCATTCTCATCTGTTCTTTTATTAAGACTCATTTCCACACTGCAGGTATTTAAATTCAGAGAACTTCATAGCATACTCAAAATTACTGCATGATTAAGCATTTTCTTGAAACGAGAGACAACATTTTTCTCTCATCAGATTGCAAAATGTTTAAACTCTGGCTGTCTTAATGAAACAAAAGCTGTGGGTATGGGAATACAGCAAATCCATTACTGAACGCAGCCCTCAATTTGTGCTGAGGATTGAATGCAATCTCTGTCATTACCACCGTAGCCACTTTCCTTGCCCTCCAAGCCGTGGCAGCTATTCTCATACTGTAGTCAAGTATGCAAAGCTGGTAGCAGCATTGCAGAGGAGAGAAAGGTTACTGACTGCTTTGTGTTGTTAATTAAAAGGATTGCATTTTCTACATCTGTAATTATTCTCCCTTCTTTCACCTGCAGTATTTTGTATTGTTCTACATAGTACTAGCTTTAATGCTTTAGCTAGTACATGCCATAAAACTGAGGTCATAGTTGCTTTCATTTTTTATATCTTCAAACTTTGCTTTGAAAGCACAAGAGCCTGAGCTGTCACTGTGATTAATTGGAAACCATACTCCTAAAAAGGTGGAAGGGAGGTCAGGTCATACAAAGCATAGGAAACTCAGAGTCAGACATTTTCTAACTTTCAAGTGCTTAATGTTTCAACCGTAAAAATGTTGTATCTTTACAAATATTGTGAACAAATGAAAGTAGAGTTGTACATGCTTCTGTGGCTCCCTAGCCAAGGAAATACTTTTAAAAAATAAAATACTGAAATTCTATAATTTAAGTTCTTAAACTGTCACCAAAGTCTCTAGATCTTTTAGATCCCTGAGCTAATGGATTAAACAACATCTCACAACTCCACACCATATCCAATGAATGATGTGATAAGGATTAATAACATACAACACATTCCTGAGGCATACATGTTACTTGAGCTTCCTACTACACGCAGAAAGGACCAGAATCAGGAATTACGGATTTTACTTTTAAAAAAAGCAGAAACCAACTTCCCTTTATTCACAAATTTTCCCTGTCAATCTTTTCCAGGCTGACGCTACCTAGCTGTGTTTCCTCTTAATTTCTCTCACCCTCTCTCTTCTTCCCACCTCAGCAATTCTAGACACTTCACAAAACTACAGAATGGTTTCATGTTGGAAGGGACTTTAAAGTTCATCTACTCCAACCCCATGCTTCCGTGGGCAGGGGCATCTTCCACTAGACTGGGCTTCTCAAAGCCCCATCCAGCCTGAATCTGAACACATGCAACTTCAATTTGTTCATCCCAGGATTGTTTGGAAACACCATTTTACAATGCTGGACTGGCATTCACATTCCTAGATGGTGTTCTCTATCAAGCAGAGTTTTCTCATATCTTTCAAGTCCTTGTTTCTTTTCCCAAATTTCATATTGTACTCACTTGTCCCTCTCACCCCTTTTGCACAGTAAAGATTTTCAATATTGCCCTGTGGTTCCCACATTCGTTAGAGGTTCCTTATCCTATTTGTCTTCTATATCCTGGTCTCCTTATCCTAAGACAATGAAACAGATTCAGTCCTCCACAATATCAGCTCCCTGTAAATAATCCGTATGTTTCAAAGAGCCCCAGAAGCCCTGAACTGAATAGATCCCATTCTCTGGAATCATGAGTGAAATACATAACTCTTACAAGGTTACAATTGCTGAAGTGTAAAATGTCAATTTGCAGCATTTGCAGCACCCTCTGAAGAGTAGAGATTTTTCAAAGGCATTTGAATGAGCTAAATTTTGGTAGAATTCCCCAATAAATATTAAAAAAAGAAAGACAAAATGTGCTATTGTCACAAGGGCATTCTTTCTTTAATCTAAATTTCAAGTCTAAGCTTTAATACTTGTTCTATATTTACATATTGTGGAAAAGACCTTCATCCCCTTGCTAAGAGACACTTGGAGAAATATGAACTCTGTTACAAGAAAGATCAGTGTCACGCTCCAGAGAAAAAATGGGGGTCTTCACAACTTAATCTAGGGAAAATTTCTTCTTCATCCCATTTTGGCTCAGCTTTTTGATCATATATATGCAAATTAAATACAATTACCAGAAAAACAATACATTTTTTTTCTCAAGACTGGCCACACCAATATTCCCTCCTCATCAGTTTACTTCTAATCCTGATCAAAATCCTGCAATTCGGAGACTAGAAACATTTTGCAAAATTATATGTCAAATGATTTCATGATAGAAGAAGAAATTATATCTGCATATATTTACAAAAAACTTTAGGGCAAGAGATTAGAACATTTGTTGTGTGATCCAACAAAAGTGATCAAGATTTATTTCAATCCTGCTTCTAACTTTAGCAAAATGGGTTTTAGTATTAATATCAGATTGTAACACTTTGCACTGAATATTTTTATCCAGCACTTTTTTATTTCTCTAAAACTACCTTTTCTTTTCTTTTCTTTTCTTTTCTTTTCTTTTCTTTTCTTTTCTTTTCTTTTCTTTTCTTTTCTTTTCTTTTCTTTTCTTTCTTATCACCTTGATTTTTAGTATTTACTTATCTTTTCCATTTAAATGCAAGCACTCGTGTATATACTGCCTTTAGGCACTAAACAAAAAAACTTCTAGACAATCTTGCTGATTTTTGGCAGAAAAAAAATCTCAAATTATATGACACTGACATATAGGTTTCATGGCAACAAAAAACAAATCACAGTAAGACTGCTATGATGCAGTCAGATTTGGTCCACTTTTGTTAATACCCAGTTTTCAGGAGAAAATTTGTAATGATTTTTCTAATATGATGATGCTGTAGTTTGACACTGGCCCAACACCAGGTATCCACGAGAGTCGCTCGCTCACCTTCTCTTGCCACAGCTGGGCAGAGGAGAGAAGAAGAAGTTAACGAAGGGCTCATGAGTTAAGGACCAGGAGAAACACTTCAAGGGTGAAACAGGCTTAACTTAAAGTTACAAAGTGAATTTATTATTAACAGAATCAGAGGAAGATAATGAGAAGTAAAATAAGCCCTTAGAACACCTTTCACCCCCAGCCCCTCCCTCCTTCCCACTGAGAGCACAGGGAGACAGGGCATGGGGGTTTGGTCAGTTCATCACCGAGATTTCCTTCTGCTGCTCCAGGAGAGGAGTCTTCCCCTGTGATGCTGTGGGGTCCCTCCCACGGGAGACAGTTCTCCGTGAACTTCCCCGGCGTGGGTCCACTCTCAGGAGCAGCAGCCACACCGCACCTGCTGCAGCGTGAGTCCCTCCCACGGGCACACAGCCCTCCCAAAACTGCTGTGCCATGGGTCTCTCTTCCATGGTGTGCAGCCCTCCAAGGACAGGCTGCTCCAGACTGGAAGCAAGGGCCCTCTGTCTCCACCGGGTCTCCCACTGGATCACAGCCTCCTCCAGGCACCCACCCACTCCAGCATGAGCACCTCCCCCATGGGCTGCGGGTGGATCTCTGTATCCCCCATGGACCCATGGGCTGCAGGGGGACAGCTGCTGCCCCATGGTCTTCACCACGGCCTGCAGAGGCATCTCGGCTCCGGTGGCTGGAGCACCTCCTGCCCCTCCTTCTTCACTGACCTCGGTGTCACCACGTTGTTTTCCCTCACACGTTCTCACCTCCTCCTCTTCTCTGACTGGAATCCAAAATCTTGTGATTTGGTTTTGATTTTCTTCTTAAATATGTCATCACAGAGGCGTTACTAACCTCTCTCATTGGCCCAGTTTTGGTCAGCAGCATGTCCATCTTCAGAGCCATCAGAGATTGGCTCTGCTGGACATGGTGGGAAGCTTCCAGCAGCTTTTCCCAGGATCCATCTCAGTGGCTGGAGATGCTTATAGCTTTTTACCAGCTAGTCTTGTAGTTCAACGCCTTTGAAAGCCTCAGGCAGCCTAGAGACGTAGCACAGGCAATCCAGCATTTCAGTAGCTCTAAAAGTGGCCAATATTAGCTGCAAAACTGAAACCACCAGCAGAAGCAAAGAGGAAGAAATATAGCCCTTGGTTGCCAATTCCTGCAATTAGAAGCTTTCAAATAGAGACAGAGACAAGATGTTTGCAGAAGGGATGCAAGCCAAAGAGGGCGGGCCCCCCTTGGTCCTTTCTTTTATTAGGAGAAGGGGAAAGGGGAGGACTGGGGGAAAACCCGGGGTGACCGGCCAATCAGACACTGCTAAAGAGTTTGAGTTACATTTGGTTTTGCCCACGCATGGAACAAAGGCGTTCAGAGCACATGGCAGAGGCAAGTGTCTTGGGGAAGGGGAAGGGAAGCTTGGAACAGGCAGCAACAGCCCCCCACTACCAAAATCCAGGCTGTGCAAAACCAGTACAGATGACTGCATTTATATATGTTATGTTGGTACACATAAACTACATTGGATGTCAAAATACTTGAACATTTCAACATGTTTAGAGAGGTCATAGACTTTCTCTGTTTTTAAATTACTCTCTCTAAATTTACAAATGATTAATCTATTGTATCAATTACTATGTCTCCCTTGGTTTGCCTCTATTTAAATTAAAAATACATGAAAATACATATATTTAAACAATGCTTAATACTCTTTTAACATCTGTACATATGAATTTAAATTATTTTCATATTAATTAAAATTCATATATCTATACATATACATACATATGGTCATACATGTAAACAACAAAGAAACACACGCAGACAGTGAACTACATTTACTATAAAGTCAAAAGCTTCCTAGGCTGGAAAAGGTCCACTATTTAGAGACAGGTTCTTCATAGAAAAAAATTATGTGAATTTTCTTGTCTGGTATGATGATGGCCTTCACATGTTTGTAGATAAGCTGCACTTAATGTGGGCAGAACGATCTGACTCTCCAAACTGTGCCTAAAATGCTGATAGCTCGGCCCCCTGAATGCAAGAAAACGGCACAAATATTTCCAAACAGTGTCCAGAGTTAATAAAAAAATCTTTTTCATTACAATTTAGCTCAACTATAAGCCAAGGTTTCCAGACATCTGCTACCTAGCCAGTTTAGTACAGCATGCCCATGGTGTTCTTTACTTAAGATAAATAAAAATAAAGCTTCTCAATTAATTGCAAGTTTTCATGATTTCACTGTCAGACAAATTGATTCGGTTTTACACTCAATTTGATTTTGTGCTGGACAGCAAATGACTTGCTTAGAAAATAAAGAAATGTGGTTGGAACAGGACTTTAATTAATTCTGTTGAAAAATACCTCAAATGCAATATACCCTGAAGAAATACTCCTCCAACTATATTCAATAAAGGTTGTTTATCAAAGTAATTATTTCCTTTAGGGAATTTCTTAGAATTTTCTCTTTAAATATATGAAGGCTCAAAAAAAGCAAGCTTTTACTTCTGTGACCTTGAAGAAACACCTTAGTACATACAATTTGCTTCAGCAGGAAAACAAAGTTTTATTTTTCAAAATATTTCATTGCCTCTGTTGCTAAATCTTATAACAAATTAACCGTTGGATCTCTGCTAAAAAGCTTCCTGTTTTTATCCACAGCACACCTTTCCAGTTATGGGAATACACTAAAAAGGATAGAGAATGCAATATGTAATATAGAGGATATAATAACTTATATGGTATTTATATGTAATGAGAACAATGTTTTTTTAATATAATAGTTGTTTACCTAAAACCTACTGTACCTACACTTCCATGTAATTTTTAAAAATCATTAAATATTCTTTTAACATAAAGTACTTTTCATTTGTAGCATTGATAATGGCAGTGATGTTGACTAACTTGTGTTTAATGGTTTGCTAGACTCAGAGTCATAAATCAGAAATCCACTGGAGTGTTCAGATAGGAATCCACTGGAGTTTTCAGACAAATTAATCTTAGTATCTAACTGGATGCACTGCAAAGGGTTTGAGTTGATGGTTCCCTTTAATAACTGCTTAAATAATTCTAAATCAAAGAGGAAAGATTTTCCGTGAAAAGCTAAATTCAAAGCTAAAAAAGAGAGAAAAAAAATCAACACAAAAAAACCCCTGTTAATTTTATACATCCAGAAAAAAAATTGAATATGACTGAAAACCTCCCAAAGATGGTTCTATGTAAATACATATATGCATAAATACCCTCGGTGTGTAGACATACGTGTTCCGTTTTGTGGATGAAGGTGACACAGCTGAGAAATCACAATCCTTTTATTCACTTGTAATGCTTCCATTTCATGGTGAAAATTTCCTCCTATCTTATTGAGAAGACTTCTGAGCAAACTGCTTTCCAAGTTATTTCATGCAAATTACTGTACGTTAGAAAGGGAGACTAAACTTCAGCACGTATATTTACATATTGCCTTAATGGCAACAGAGGAAATTTCAGGCTTCCTGTAACTGCTGAGTAGTTTAAATGCAAACATTTTAATAAGGCTGAGGGACTCTGTTTTTTTACCTTTCCTTCTTTTAGTGATTTTCAGCAGAGAGTGCAAAAGCATAAAGAAAAAATCAGTTATACTTAATAGGTCTGAATTCTTTTACAGTACAGTTTTTCCTCTTTTCACTTTCCTCTAAGATTTTTCCAGACTCAGCTTCACACATCTTTCTGTGGAAATTAAATTCCTTGTATGTACTAACTCATAATTCTGAGGCTATCTACTTCTCCCTGATGCACTTAAAAAGAATAGGACAAGAAATTCCACAGCAAGAACCACACCTTCTTCTCCAGCTTAGAGTGATATTTTCAATACTGTCTTGTGATTGGTGAGAGGACATTTAACATGTTGGTTGTCTGGGTTTTTTTTCTTACCTCAGGCAAGCAGTAATCCCTGCTTGTTACCCTCAGGTTATATATTTAACTTAAAATGAAGAAGAATTACTATATTCTTTTTGCCCCTGGGGTTTTCCAGCAGCATAAAATGTTAGCTTCTGGCTTCCATGTTAATGTGCAAACACTGAATCTTATGGGCTTTTCATCAGAAATATCTCATCTTTTTTACAAGTGATTTTCATTTTGCTGTAGATATTAGTAAGTATCATCATCTCTAGTACTTTTCAAAATATAGAGGAAAACATACTGATTGTGAATATTTTTTTTGGAAAACCCAAATTAATTACTTTAATGTTGATATATTTTATTTTCATGACTACATTTTGAGGAAATAACTCATTGAGACAGCCTTGATGCTTCAGGCACTGTTCAACAATAACCAGTTATCCTGGTTCTCAGGGTCTGAGATGTGAGAAGTAAGTTATATGGGAAGACACAGTGTGGTTTTTTAATTTTACTGTAGCTAGGTTATCCAAGTAACCCACTTACACTGATGAATTGATTAACACAGCTGAAAACTGACAGATTTCTCCAAGTTGTAGTTTATTGTTTCATTTCAACTTTGGACTTGGGAACTCACAGATATGCAAACCAAAAAGGTAAATAATCTTCTAATTACAATGTAATCTCTATACCTACACACTTTGACTCTCCCCAATTAACACTGTATTTTATTTCAAGTGTTCCTTTCCTTGTAGCTTTTTCTTTGCCTTTTGTTCCAGACTTAATTTCTTAAAAACAATCTTTAAATGACGATGTGATTCTTCACTGACTTTTGTTTTTACATAATAGTTTCTTAGATGACTGAGAAACCTCTCATTAAATCTTCTCAGCCATATTTTCTTACATTATTTTACTCCCTCCTTTCATAGCTCAAAACAATTACAGTGTCTCAAACTTTAATTACCATTATTTGCTTATTCACTGCAATCAAGGCTTGTTTGTTATGCATCTCAAATTTTACTTCTGGAGAAATCCATGGGAACTCAATTTCTGATATTTGTGGCTTCAAGATATACCTTTAATTACCTCCAAGCTTGCATTCTTGAAATATGCTTATCTATTATAACATATGTATTTCTGGTATGAATAAAAAAATCAAATAAACACAATTATAGTTTATAAGCAAAAAACTATCCTTGAGCTATGCCTCTAAATGTTTAACATGTAAGGCTTGCTTTTCACATAGTATTTTTCAGAAGGAAGGAAGGAAGGAAGGAAGGGAGGAAGGAATTCAGAAGGAATTCGGAAGGAAGGAATTCGGAAGGAAGGAAGGAATTCGGAAGGAAGGAAGGAAGGGAGGGAGGGAGGGAGGGAGGAAGGAAGGAAGGAAGGAAGGAATTCGGAAGGAAGGAATTCGGAAGGAAGGAAGGAAGGAATTCGGAAGGAAGGAAGGAAGGAAGGGAGGGAGGGAGGGAGGAAGGAAGGAAGGAAGGAAGGAAGGAAGGAAGGAATTCGGAAGGAAGGAAGGAAGGGAGGGAGGGAGGGAGGGAGGGAGGAGGCTGATCTGAGCTGATCTTCAATGAGTAAAGGCTGGTGGTTGCTACAACAGGAGGCATTTTCTCACAGAATAACACTTCCTACCTGTGATGAAAATGTAGCTCAACCCATGTAAGGGGGTGTTGTGCATGTTACATCTGTCTGGGAGGCTGGCTACTAGGTCACACTGATACAGTTCTGATAAAAGCACTGATAAAGCAAATAAACCCAAACAAAAAGGAAGGAGCTTCCATGTTAACCTTGGTTCTGCTAAATAAAGCATATCAAGAAGGTGACTTTCAAGTATTTCTAAACTTAGAGAACTGCTATACTGCTTAATCTGAGAAAATCCAGTTATTTAGGGGATAATTCATTCATTAGTTTGCTTGCCTTGCTCTTTGCTAAGAAAATAACTGAGCTATATTGAACATGGCCTGAATTAGTTCTAGATTTTCATTGTTACTGTTATTTTTTTACAAGCATATTAATAAAATAAATATTTACATTTAATTGGAATTTAAAATTATAATCAATTTAATTTTTCATGTCTAGGATGGAGTTCATAATGGAAAGTATTCTGAAAGACTATTTGAGTTATTTGATTAAGGCTATTAATTGGAATTATTTTAAATCAATTATGTCACTCTGATTTTGGATGAGCACAGTAGTTGATTCTACCTAAGTGATATCATTCAACATTATTTTGATCAAATAACAGGTTACTTTCTCAGCTTTACCTGTTACAAGACAATTGATTATTAAAATTTGCGTTAGTAAGACCATTGGGCAAGTTCATTCACGGGCAGTAAACCCAGTGGTGTTGATGAAGTTCTGTGAGGGATGAATTCCGCCTTGAGAATATGTCTAGTCTGAGTGATGAGATATATTTTAGGTTTAACATAAGTGCTATAATCCTAGAACTTGCCCTAACACTGATAAATTGGGTATGTGCTCAAGACTGGTTATGAGTGATGGAATACATTTTAGCCTAATACAAATACTCTGAACTAGGAATTCACCCTAGCGCTGACAAATTGGATATATTCTCAAGACCAGATTTGTCCCTGACGTGACTTCATGGACTCCAGTGTGGTAAGTAGATATCACAAAAACTTGACACAAAGTAATTGTTTGTGTACACTTTTGACAAAGATTGTGTAGTGCGATCTTGAATTTGTAGAAGATTTTGTGTGAGGAATTACATTAATCCTTAAAATAACTTGATTCTCAGTCACCTGTGGGGATTCTTTATTAGCACTTGGAAATTTACTTTACTTGAAAATTCTGCCACTCAGTAGACTTCAACTTTATTCTGCTTATCTGTGTAGATATGTTAATTTTAACAATTAATGTTAATTTCAACAATTCTTTCAGCATTTTAGTTGTTCTTTGTCAATCTCTTTGTGTTTGTTTCAACTAAACAGGTACTCTCTCAAAAAAAAGAAAAAAAAAGGAATCAGTCATTTATAGTTTATACCAGGAGATAATTAAATCAGGTCCTCTTATTTTTGCATGATCACTAGGAGAAAAGAATTTACATGTGATATCAAAGAAAGAAATTTACATGGCTAGAGCAAAACTTACAGATTGGATATTGAATGTTTCCAGGTCAAGATCTGTTAAATAATGTTGCATGTCTCCCTCTGCACTGGGTTTCAGGCAGTAACACTTCTTTAAAAATGTCATGGGGACCTTCTTTCTCTTGCTTTGTTGAATCATTGCATCTTCTACATATATACCTCGGGGTTTCAAGAAACTAGTCTGACACTGATAAATCTTCTGGAATTGACTTCCCCTCATCTCAAGACATGCCATACTCCCACTGACAGATTGAATGTTCAGAGCTGTTTGCTTTGATCTACAGGTATTAAGGACTTTTTTACCTCTGGACAAAGATATTGATGAAGAAGAAGGCTTTGGAGTGATTGTTTCCCAGGTAGCTTGCTCATCACCATGGTTTAAAATAGATTTTCTTTGTGAACACATTCATATCCTCTTTCTGTGTGGGGCATAAGGTGCTGAAATGCACAGCTCACCAGAGTGCTTCTGTCTGTTGAATTAATGCAGACTGCAGCACCTTTGAGGTCCTCAAAGCACACCCTTCAAAGCAGTTTTGAAAACTGATAGACTTCCTCAGTTTTCAGATGTAGGGCTGTCTGTTAGGAAATTCAATCTCAGAAGAACAGCTTTTGGTTAAAGTAAAACATGAGATCATTTGAACATAAGGAATCAGAATAACAAGGTCAGCACCACTGTCACTCATTAAGTGTTGTCTTCCAGAATAGCAGCTTTTCTTCCTACTACAGTTTCAACAGGAGAAGTGAGGTTAAGAAATAAAGCAAAAAATGTTCTAACATTTCTTTTTGAATATTACAACTTTTCACTAAATGTCTGTATTATGTTTTTTACTTAGTGAGGCTGTGAATTTGCAAGTCCCGGACATTGTGCTGTTCTAAAAGTAGCTGTACAAAATCACACCACCTTGTATGAAATTTAGCAGTGTAGTTTCACCTGCATTTCATCTTTATGCCAAAGAAAGATGTTTTAGTGATTAAATACACATAGATTTTACAAGGGCAAGTTGTTTTTTCAGTATAAGTCATTTGACAAGATTGCATTGTGGCTCATGCCAGACTCTAGAAAATACACCTAATACTTGTTTTAAAAATAATAGTTTTCCTTGTGTGTGATTTCTTATATGTTAGTATAACATTAAAATGATTCAATCTTTAAAATGTCACTGATTTTTTTAAAGATTTGTTCAATGAAAATCCATACATCTGAAGCTAAAAGTTCCTTTGGCATATGGTACAATTGAACTACTGATTGACACTTTCTGAAAACATGCAAAGACCTTCCAGCATTATATCCAAAACATACATACCTGTGAGAACATGATCATTGAAATTCAAGTTTTCTTCTAATCAGAAAACATCAACAAAGTTTTGAAACTCTTTTTGTTGATATTTGCTTGAATTAAAGATTTATTGCACAAATATTGAAATTCAGCACCTGCTAAATGTAATACTCCATATTATCATATTTTTTTAATTTAATTTTTTAAATTTAAAACTATTGGGGTTTTTTTTTCTGTTTTCACTTTTCCCTAGGGTGCATTCTTCTTTTCTTATTTAGCTCTTCTGTTTGTTAATTTGAATTTTTCATAAGTTTTTTGCTTACTTTTTGGTGTTTTGTTTTTCCTATTTTTATCTATTTTACTTATAGTTTCTTCATTTTGTCATTGATTTCTTGGATCATTTTTCTTTTTATCATCCTGTATAAACAGTCATCTATTCTATTTTCCTTTTTAAAAATACACTAGTAAAAAGTCACAGCTTATCCTTTGCATGTCATTGGTTATTATTTTTCTGTATCTATAATGTGTGCATCCATGGTTTTCCTTAAATTCTTTTAAGAGAAAAAATTCTGCCAAGAATGCAATGAAGCTGTTGTCAGCAACTACAACGAAGCTGGTGCATTTTGGAGGGAATATTTTTTGTCATTACATTATTACTTTATTTAATATTGGCTATGAGAGTTTTTTTTTAATCTGAAATTAAATAGAATTTAATAGGTCCAATCATGCTAATATAGTAAAATCTCATTCTATGACAAAACTTAGACTTTTCCTACTGATTAGCTACCTTTTTTTAGAGTAATTGAATCATGGATTTATCTTCAAAATTCTTCTATATTTGTTCATAATTAAAAAAAAGAAAACACGAACAAAGTAGGGGTTTTTTCTCACTAGGAATGGGCAGTCTACTTTGCAAAAGCCTGTCAAGTCGGCCTACTAATAATTTTTAAAGATGAAACAGGAATGTTCTTTTTTTTTTCCTTTTCTTTATACCAAAACAGGATAGCAATTAGCTTTTACTGCTCACCAGTGCAACATTGGTAGGAGAAGTCAAGTTTCGTACAACAGTTACAAAGCTCAAGACTAAAATATCATATGGACAGAACAATATTGTAGTAAACCAGAATAGTCCATTCTGGGTTAAGTGGGAACCAGCTCTGAGTGGAAACATAGCTTATTCTGTGATAAGATGAAAAGCAATTACATACACATAAAGAATGAGAAACAGCATAACACAGAAAGCCCAATGAACACTTAATGATGTTTGATTTGTCTAAATTCACTGTTTAATGAAGAGAAAAAGTTTAGCTTCTTTTTCAATTAAACCTTCACATTTCAGTTTTTGTCTGTGACCTTTTAGAATTAGCTGTATTGTTAGTATTTTGAATATTTTGTAATAACAGACTGTAAAACTCTTACTATGTTTGCAATCTCTTCATGCTTCCTTGTCAACTATAATGTAAAAGCTATTTTCCACAAAAAAGTATTAATAATTAAAAAGGCATTAACAATCTAAAGCAGCAAGAATTAATTTGTTGTTGCAGTTATATTTAACTTTTCAAGTCCCTTTATAGTCACAGACTAATGAATATTTGTCCCAATTATCAAATTATTGCTAATATGACATATATTTTTAACCCTGGTTCTGTATTTTATTGCTTTGTTTGGACAATTCTCTCACATGTTGAGGATTATTCTCTGCAAATTTGCTATATTTGTTTTCATTAACTATGACATTTTGAAATATATGGAATAAATGTGTCAAAAAAATACAAACTATTTTTTTAAATCAATTTTACCAATGGATTTACAAAATACAAGTTTGGGATTTTTTTAAAGCTGTATAGCCTCTGGATGACTGTTGTGCCTAACTTTTTAAAACCCAGTTTGCATTTTTCAGTTAGGTTGCACAACTTTCCTAAGACATTTTAATTAAAATTGCTTAAAACCATTGTTCAGACAGAGATAGATTTGTTCTAAATTAGAGTTTTCTAATATGAGCAATGGATATATCAGTTTTTATACTTTTAGAAATGTTTCGGTAAGATGAACTACATGTCATGTCTGATATAGAATATTCATCATTAAATGCCTCCTTGTCATCCATAGTAATGCTTTCACTATTAGTCTTTGTCTGAAAATTCAAGCTAGGTAATGTGACAGGAGCTCATGTTAAGAAGAATCACATTTTACAAATGATGTGGCAAGAACAGGTTAAGGCGTAATAGGGTTCAAATCAATGATTTTATCTCAACATGCTCTACAACTTTGCTTATAACAGGCAACCTCTGGCTTCTGCTGTTTTGATGGGTGTTTGATATTCCTAAGCCAGAGTGAGGTTAATGTGAAGTTTGACTCTACTGATTCCTCAGCTGAGCTATTCTATGAATTAACAGGGTGATCCATCACATATGCATTATCACTCAGAGGTGTACAGTGTGTCCTACTTTAAAGAGCACATCAATTTATGAGTCATGAAAAAATGTCCAATGCCACTAGTCACTGGCAGGAAAGAAATACTAAAATTGACTTGGTCCCATTTGTGATAGTCATGAATGTCGTTTGAAAACAAACAGACAACCATCATGGCAGAAGCCTTCTCAGTAGTTCCTCAACTCCTTGAAGGGTTTTTCCATTCCTCTAGGAAAAGCTGGGTTTGCACTTTCTGTATCCAGTGGTATGACCAAAACATATCCAAAACTTTTAAGTCCTATGTTAAATGTCCAGCTGCCTGCTCAGCAGGAATTCTGTCGGTGCTGTCTTTATTAATGGCTTCAGGAACAGTGTGGAGATAAATACAGAGCAAGGGCATGACCTAGCTTTTTTCAAGCTGTGCTGCCACACCTTTTATGTATGTCATTGTCAAATGGAAGAAAAATCTTTCCAGCTCTCCAAAAAGTACGTCAGACAGCACCTGCAGTTTCTCAAAACCCTTGCTCTGTATTGCGTGAAGCTGTTCTACCAATGTAAGCCACTGAAATACCATACTGTCTTCTGGGGTGCAGCTATCATTATTGATGAAAGATAAACATGGACTGCACTTTCCAGAGTCTAAACCTGCCTATGTTAGCAGCAGCATTATGAGATGATGAGCAATTATAAGGACAATAATACAAACATGATGTACTTCTTTATGGACATATCCCTTTCTTCAGGGTTTGTTTTACTTTTAAAAATATGCATCCAAACAAACCACTTCAAGAAACAAGTAACAAGCTGGCATTGTCATGCCAGAAAATCAGCCTTGAAATCAGCAAGGGTTTTTATGCAAATATCACTGACTTCTACAACACAAGCTTTACGAAACTGGATCGATGGGCTGGACCATAAAGATTCTTAAGAATAATCAGAAAAACTGTTACTTTGTTCACAGATATATTCTGAAAAGTGAGGAGGAATGTCCATCATTTATAATTAGCATTTCTCTCTGAAGGAATAATCAAGACCTCCAACAAGATAAAGATGCATGGAATGTAATTATGATAAACAATCTTTCCTACTCACATTACTTTAGTTAGCACACAAATAAACAGTGAAAGCCTATTAAAGCTTCAAATGACTTACAGAAAAGAAAAAGTTGTGGCAAAAAAAAATATGCTTTTTATTCAAACCATGCAAGTGTTTGAAATGTAGCTAGAGAAAAATACTAATAATTAGCGCGTAAAAAATATCACATGGATTGTGTATACAAAATCAATTGTCAAAATCTCTTTACCTAGAAAACCAAATGCAAAGCTGTCCTAAGATAAAGGAGGAATATTTGAAAACTTTTAATTAAAAGATATTAAGAAATTATTCTGAGAATCATTTTTTGGAAGAAAGTGATAAATTGCAAATACATATGATGTATAATAAGATGTTAACTTTTTTGTGGCAAGTCATAATTATGACATTAAAATAAGTTAGAAAAAGAAAAATATAAGTTATTTATATTTATGCTTATCCAGGAGAAACTTGGAAGTAGGTGAGGAATGTGGACAATTTCTTTGTCAATGTTCACCACCACATCCTTTCCTATGACTCAATGGAACCTGCCCTGAGCCATTTCCTTACTCAGAATTCTTCCATTATAACACTGATTTCTCTTCATGTAGCATTACCTGATTTCTTGCCAAATGCACTGCTTCTCTTTCCTCGAAGAATCCTTTATCATTCCTATCTGCTATCTTATACCCTACCATCTGCATTTAATTCCCTACTTTCTCCTTTGTTTCTTTGCAAAATTTCTAAATAACATGTATAGATGTATTTAGACACATATCAACTACTGTAGCCCTTCTTCTCTTCCACCTCCCTTGCTTTTGCCAAGAGTCTTTCCTTTGTCTCTCTACAACAATAAAGATTTTGTAATTACTTTTCAACCAAGATCAACTGTAGACACAAGAAAGATAAGTAGGTACCCAGATAGCTGTCAAGGGTAACAAAATGTTTCAAGTGGTACCTCGTTTACTCCAGAGCACAGGGATGTTCATTTTTTCCTAAAATAGATCCCGAGGAAAAGGTTAGAGACTGTGAATAATGGCCACTGCTGTTACAGGAAAGCTCTCACTTTTTGCAACAGGCTCTGTAAGAATGACAAGCCCAGAAATTCCCCCTTGTTTGGCTTCATATCTCCAATGTACCTTTCACATCCCAAGGTGAATGCAGAGGGTCTGGGAAAAAACACATCTTGAAAAAAACCTTCACTTTGTCCAGACTTCACCTAAAGGTATGAGACCACTGGCATTCGAATAACCTGCTTTTTTTCACATTGATGTAAAAAAGGGCATTCACATCATTTAGGCAAATTTGAACTTCTCACAGTAGGATTGCTGCTTTCACCTTTGGCACTCAAAGAAAGCTGGAAAATACCAGACGTTTGTAAGGCACCCACACGCATAATAATGAAAAGTAAGACAAAGTTAATGTTCTACTTGATTGATCTCTTTGAGCTGTTGATCCCTGTAGTAAACACTTCTTTCTAAAATGTCTTCATAGTTTTCCAACATTGCTCCAACATTTTAATTTACACAGTAATTTCAAATTTTTATCCTATTATATATGATGCTGTGAGATTTCAATGTGTGTTTCTCTAAGCGAACTCAAGGTTCTGCAGAATGACATCTTTCATTACTGGAAGTTTATGCCAACATATCTTTTCATCTTTAGTAACATTTCTTAAACCAGAAAGATTTAAGTCAAGGATTTTTGTGAAGACAATGAGCAATAGAATTATTAAAAGATATTAAAATAACGTCAAAATATAACTGCTCGTGAGTTACTGTGATACTATTTCCTGAATCAAGGGGAATACTGCTGTTGATAGGACCCATCACTCAATCAAATCTTATGGGGAATTCATTTTTGGGGTTTTGATAGCATAAATCTCCAAAACAGACCTGCATAAAGATTGAACTACTGGGTGTATTCTGACTGCTAGAAGGGAACAAATACCTTTCCACACTTCGCTAAAGTGTCTTCCAAATTTTTCCAGAATAAAAGGCTGAAAATTCAAAAAAGAGTCCAACCTTAACTAGTCTTTCAAAGACTGCCAGGGTAGTTTAACAATTAGTGACTTCTGATGAAGAAATAATTATTTTCAGTTACAGTACTTGATTCCAGAGCATTGAGTGATCACAGACTTTTATACCTGCAAGTCTGAGTGCCCAAGAACATAAATGATACACAAATTGAGCAGTGATCAATCTTCACAACAATCACACTCTCTTGTTTCAAGAATTACAAAAGGTTGATTAAACATGAAATATTTTATTCCCAGATACACGCATTAATACCCTTCATAATTCCTCTCTTCAAGGATTCATTCAAGGTGGTTCGTGGATTTTTTACGAAGATAGTAAACAAGTTTGTTGAGGATCTCAGGATTAATCACATATTATAACTTAAGATGGTTAGATTATTGTGGGTTTTTTAGGGGTGAAAATAAATCTAATTCTCCCTAATAGCCAGTAGATGAAACCAGATGAAGGGTGACTCGTCTGATCTATCCTAAACAATGGTTTTTTGGAATAAGATGAGCTATCTCCTGAAAACTCTCCTCTGAGTAAACTAGCAGAGCAATAAAGATGTCTTGTCCTGCCTTTTAGACACCTAATATTGAAACTCTTGAGTCTGAGCAAGTAGAATCTGTTTTGTGTTTCAGATGCAGGTTTCAAAGCTTCTTTCAAGCAATACTTCCTACAATTAAATTATCCCATTCATGAGGAAGTCTGTTGAGCTACCTACTCGGAAGCCCCACAGCAGTGATCCCATGTTTACAGCTTTTTTTTCCTCAGAGTTTCTTGTTTTGGCAGTCACTGAGAAAGGCTTTAAAAATATGACCCTATTACATCCAAAGACTTGAAATAGAGAATTGAAAATTAAAATTATGGGTTTTTTCTTAAACATTCTATTTTTTTTTTAAGTTAGTCTCCGATACTGGGGACTCCACTAATCATCCCTTTAGTGTAAACAAAACTCTTCAGACTTGTTTATAATCCATGAAGAAACATAAACCAAGACAAATTCCTTTTTCCCTGGAAATAATCCTTAAATGTAGCTATAGGAGACTTTTCTGTCTGAAGTATTTCAGAACTGAAACAATTTATCTCCACAGATATCAAGTCTCATGGCTTCATGACTTTAAAGAAGAAAAAGCAGTAAATGCTGTGCTTTTACCTCAGGTGATACGATACATCACCTGCTGTAGTACTTGAATTTAGCCTCAAAGCAAAACTATCTTACTTTATCTTCACTGTATTTTTACCTTTGGAAGGCTAATACATTTAGCTGGGCTAAGATAAAACAGATAAAAAATAAACAGCTTTTAGAGCACCAAAATCCCATTGTCACAGAGGAGCCTGATCTGGTTTAACTTTGTGGCAGAAGAATGGTGGTGACCATGTCAGAAGCATCCACCCTGTGGATATAAATCAAACCTTCTTCTTTAGGAAGCTACACAGTGAAACCAGGCCATTTTCCTCTGTAATGCGTTGGACTCTACCAAAACTTCATTTTCCAAAATTCTAATAGTTTAAATGTCTGCAATGGGGCTACTGATAGTCATTTGGTTTTTTCACTAACCTTCTAAATTTAAACTTCCATCCATTAATGCATCCAGAAGAAAAAATTAGTATTCAGTTGCTGAAATTGTTATATTTTCCTTCTTGAAGGATGGAGTTAAAGTATCTTAACTCGCTCAGTTCAAGGATCAACATACCCAGAGATCTAAAGCACAGAGTCTAACATAATGGATCCAAGTTTGTTAGGAGGGCACTAAAATATATAAAGTGATCCTTAACCAGGGAATAGAGTGTAACAGGAGAAACACAGCCTTTCTAGTCAGACATTCTATTTCCATAAAATTATATTTACTCATGCATGCACAGGTAAATGAAATCAAAGCAAAATTTGTTATGAGGGACTTGGTGAATTCTGCAGCCTGATACTATTCAAAAACAAAGTACATCAGCTTTTCAGAAGTTTTTGATAAACAGAATTTTCTGTAAACATCAGCCATGAAATCACACGGCTGCAGTTGGTCATAAATGAATAATATTGCAAAAAACACCAAACACACAGAGGGAATTGTAAAGATTCCACCAACAAAGTCATTGAATACTGTGCATGACTAAACCCCCACTAAAAAAGGCAAGTCATATCGCCAGAAACAGAAACTCTAACCTCATTAAGCAAGTATAAAACTGTCTGAAGTGATGGAAAACCACTTTGTATTCCACCTAATAACACAACTGGAATCCACTTTGAAGGAAAATTGAGGCAAAAACTCCTGTACAAATCAGGGAGACTGCAAACAAACAAAGCATTAAAGTAAAATTGCCCAAAAGAAGACAACAATAAGAATCTGTAATACCCTGAACAGAACACAAGAAGGCACTTAAAGAAGCATTCAGAACTAATGGTGACATTAACTCGATAAAGGCATATGCATCCAAAGAGTCCCTGAAGCAATCTATACCCAGTGACTATGGCATCAGAGAAGCTGCATTTGAAAAATTAACACCCCATTACCATGGAATAACAACAATGTTCACAGGCTGTATAAAAGCAAGACACAAAACTCGGCAGTTGAACTGCAATGAGAGCCCGAATGATAAAAGTTGAGAGGGAGAATGACAACTAAGAACACATTGAAATAGTTTTTCCTTGGCGTTGCCTGTTGGAAAAATAGCTAGGGAAGAAAGCATCTACTAAAATTCATTCTGTGAAGGTTTTGATGCTTGTATAATTTGTTCTCAATATGTGAGCATCAAGACAAATAGAACTCTTTAAGCACTCATTTCTATCATTGTTTGCAAGTGATTCAGGAACCTTCATGTGTTTGCAGCAGTAAGTGTGTTAAAGATAGGAAATGTTTAGCTTGGTGAAGAGAAGGCTCAGGGGTGACCTTACAACTCTCTACGACTGCCTGAAAGGAGGTGGCAGCCAGGTGGAGGTTGGTCTCTTCTCCAGGTAACTAGGGATAGGACAAGAAGACATAGTCTTGAGATGCACCAGGGCAGGTTGAGGTTGGATATTAGAAAATATTTCTCCGCAGAAAAGGTGATTACATATTGGAATGGACCACCCATGGAGGTGGTGGAGTCATGTCCCTGGAGGTGTTTAAGGAAAGATGGGATGTGGCACTTGAATCTAATTGATTCTGTGATTCTATATTTTAATAAAATGCAGTGGATGCTATCTTTTTTGACACTTAAAATACATATTAATAATGAATATCACCTTTATATCTGAGATAATTTCTTCTTTATTGAGAATATATCTCACCTGCTCTGACTACAGATCAATATTTACTACTTCCAGTTCAGTAACTGAGGACAAGAGAAGACTGACTAGCAGATTACTAATAATGTGTTGCTTGCTAAAGGTCTGTTTTCCAAACTTTTTGTCCAGACTGAGAAGTGTGTCAGGCCTTTGAGTAATTATTACTTGGAGTTCCTGTCTGTCCCAATAGGTTTCACTAGTGTTTCTTCTCTAAATGTCAGCAATTCCTAGCCTTATTCACACTAGAAAAGCTTTGCTGAATATGTAACAACATGCCACATACTAGTGTTATGCTCTTGGTATACAGCTTGGGTTAAAAAGATAACCTTCCAAAGAAAACATAAAACAGTAAGGTTCCGATTTTAGTTCCTCATAAAGCTCAAGAATGATGGTATTTGATTAGAATTTTAGTTTTATTATATTATTGCCCTCTTCTCTGTACAATGAAAGAGAATTCTTTCACAAGACAGATATACACATGAAAATGATTATTTTGAAAAAGACTCTCACCAGGTCAAAATCATGTTTGAAAAGAGGTCTTTCCCGTCTTCTTTCTTAGTTCATGAAGTTTCATAGGTAGTCTTAACAGTTTTAGGGCTTGATAGGACATAATTTTTTTCCATATAGGTCTGTTCTTTCACAAATATCTGTTATTTGACCATTTGTTTCTGCCAACATATGCATATGGTCAGAGGGACACTTTAGCTTTTGAACAAAAGTCCACTGAGTTAGAGAAATACCAAAACTGAATCTAAAGTAGAAACAGAATGTTGTTGGAAGGTCATTAAATTGAACAGCTGAAGATGCTTGCACTGGTTAGAGTCAGGTAAATATCTAATGAGGTCTCTAGAAGCAGCCACCATATGCAGACAGCAGCCTTGGAGAAGCATTCCTTCTGTAGCCATACAGGAGGGATACTGAGAGCTCTATATTTTAATAAAGATGCTGTAATAGAATTTGAATACATTTATCAGTTATAACTAGGAATGTGTGATATTTCTGTAATGTGTCTTTCCAACTAGTATAGACTGTTGGCTATAGGCCTTGATTGGGATTTCATCAGACTAGCTGTGAATATTTTTTACCCATATATTTAATGTTCTTTTGACATATATTTATCTTTTTCTCAGGTCTTAGGTTTATCTTTTCAAAGTACTCATGGCTTTCTAATGCTTCAGAGAAAGCACTAGATTGGGGTTGAAATACACGTTTTTTTCCTCATAAAAGCAAAGCAGATCTCTGTGACTGGTAGATGGGGGAAGGGAGTGGGAAAAGAGACATTAGCAAGGAAATGTCAGTTGCAGTTCAATGAGGGCACTCTCTGAAAAACTTCTCAGTTAAAATTCAAGTTCCTAGCGAAATTGATACATGGAAAACATAAGTGTTCAGTGTTGTTTTAACTTGAAGTACAGCATGCATTTTAAATTATGTGCCTACTTCAGTGTTGATAAGATTCAACAAGTGACCAAAAGTATGTATGAAAAAAATCAAACCAAAATTCTCATTGCTTACATTCATCTTTCTTGTTTTCTGATTGTTTTTCAGTGTAAAACCCATTATTTGAAGATGACGTAAGGGTGACCCAGAACATTCGTTTTGTCAATCTGGATATAGTAAAGATGTAAGTTAAGAGTTGAGGGTGGTTTTCTTTGTTCCCCTTCAGAATGGCTACAGTTAGAATTGGAAGCTTCTCTATTCATTTCTCTAAATGCTGATTTACCTTCCAGACAAAGACCTTAGTTGGCTTCCCACTTTAATTCTTATTTCTACAGCTGAGGCTGGCACATTTTAAGAGGGCAAGTGGTAAGGTAAGGGGACACAATATGGAAAGTGAGTTAAAACTTTATTATGGGCCCTTATCTGATTCAACAGAAATGCTAGTGATAGCAATGTCTCCTTCATGGAAGAGAATGATATAAAGAAAATTTCTTGTTATGAAAAGGAATGCAGCATGGGGAATAATATGAAACCAAATTCATGGAGTGAAAGCCCCGGCCTCATTCTGATTCAGTTGTTGAGGGAAAAAGAAAGCCTGTGAATTTAAAAATAAGATCAAGAACTCTGCAAATACTTTCTAAGAAGCAATCTTTATATTATTTGTGTGGGAAAGCAAGAATATCAGACAGTAATATTGCTGAGGACACTGTACGAATTTTCCTTCTTTATGCCAAAAATAGTGAGTTAGGGGCTAGCCAAAAATAGTGATTTTTGCAGGTTGTTCTGGAAATCATGACAGTAAGGTCAGCTGACCTTGAAAAGTATAGCTGCTAAAGGAGGAATCAAAGAAGCAAGAGCAGCTTTCTTGCTGTACCTTGCTTTGGCAAACATGCTCCCTTCAGGTCCTATACTTTGGTTTTTATCTTTGTGCTGTGGTGGAGCCTACTCCTGTTTTTTACCAGATTTATCCCTCTTTTCCTTCTCCTATCCCTCGTTTTCACACTCTCTGTCCTAAAACTATTCTCAGCACAGTCTCCAGAACTCATCATATAATTTTTCAAGCATCTTTACATATCATTTCGGGATGGAAACTTTGTCAATTGAGCCTAGTAATGTATACAGGAATGTGTATACTGCATATATAACAGTATAACGTTATGTATGATCTTGGCTGGTTGCAAGATGCCCACCGAGTCATTCTCTAACTCCTTTTCCTCAATAAGACAGAGGTAAAAAATAAGATGAGAAAGCTTCTGAGTTGAGATAAAGGAGATCAGTTGTTAATTAGTGTCACAGGCATCTGTGCCCCTATACTGTGCTGCATGGTGCAAAGGGGATGGGAAATGGGGGATTACAGTCCATAATAGCTTCCCTCAGTCAGTGAAGACAGCAAAGAAAGGAGTGATGGGTGCAGGGAGGTTGTGTTTTTATTTGAGGTTTTTCCTGTTTATATATTTTAACCAGGAGTCACTTATTTTGTTTTAGTTAATAATGGGGCAGGAGTACTAGTATTTACTCACCCAGGATGATGGATTTTCAGCAAGTTGACAGATGAAGATGACTTTGTTGTAGTCAACACAGAATATACACCCCCAACAATAAATTCAGCCCGTTCCATTTCAATAATGTAAACACTAATTATCAGGCTCTCAGAAGAGCTAAATTGTATTTTACTTATGACCTTGTTCCTGTTTATAGACTCAGTGGCCTGAAGGCAGAAACTGTGAGAGGAGGAAAGCTGTGAGAAAGGTGGACGGAATGATAAAACAAACAAGAAGCATGACTTCCCCTGAGCTAGATGAATCTATTAACATTTGTTTCATTTCCATATGTCTTCTAAAAAGTTTACTATAATTTCCCATAACAGCACTGTCTGCAATACTTGACATTTCAGTTGTGAGGCTCAGCTCTTGGCAGTGAATTATTGTAACCCACATCCACCCTGGTCAAGCCCTCTTCCTGTCTCTGTGACTATCCATATTTTTCAGCAGTTGGCTTATTTTGGATGCTGTCCAATCTTTTCTACTAGCAGACTTTTCACCATAGGGACACTTCCAAGGGTCTACATCTGGTGGATTTCTGATATCTGTCTTTATCTTTTTTCTTGAGAAGCAATTCTTCAGAATACTTCAAACTGTCTGAAAAATAGAGTACTGTCTTGGGGCAGGCAGAGAAAGAAATAATAGGAGTATTTTGATTGGCTTGGTCCTTTGGAGTTGGGATTCCAGGGAAAGGAAAAGGTCAACAGCTACTTACTGTCAGGCCCACTAATTCTTTATCCTTGTATAATGAAGCTGAAAATGAGGAAAGTAAGGTCTGTCAGTTTAACACTACAGCGGTAGGTAAACACCAAAGTGAAAAAGGCAACTTGGTCTGTCTTCTAATAGCTTTGTGCAAGCAAACAATTAACTTGTTTCTCAACTCAACCCAGGAACAGGTTGACTTGGAAATGATTCTTACTAATTGATGGCTGTAGATTGTAGATAATTTGTTGAGCATTTCCTTTCCTTAATTTATTTATTTTTTAAATTCTGATGTATGAAGATGTCCAATTTTGGCCCCCTCACTTCAAGAAACACATTGAGGTGCTAGAATGAGTCCAGAGAAGGACAGTGAAGCTGGCAAAGACTCTAGAGAGTAAGTCCATATGAAGAGCAGATGAGGGAGCTGAGGGTATTTAGCCTCGTGAAGAGGTGGCTCAGGGGTGACTTTATAACTCTAAAACTGCCTGAAAGGAGGTTGTAGCAAGGTGGGGGTCAGTCTCTTCTCCCACGCAGTTAGTGACAGGACAAGAGGAAATGGCCTCAAGATGCACCAGGGGAGGTTCAGGCTGGACATCAGGAGAAATTTCTTCATAGAAAGGGTCGTTCAACATTGCAATGGAATGCCCAGGGAGGTGGTAGAGCCATAATCCCTGGAGGTGTTTAAGAAACAACTGGATATAGCACTTAATGCCATGGTCTGGTTGACAAGGTGATCAGTTAAAGGCTGGACTCAATGGTCTCTGAGATCTTTTCCAACTTAAATGATTCTGTGATTCTGCAAAATAAGCAACACCAAATCTGGATCCATTTTTCAGTTCTTAACTGAGGTAAACTTCTCTGGAAAACCCTTTCAGCTTCTAATTTGTTATAACATTATAAAATGTGGGTGAAATTTTTTTATCATTATCTTTCATTACTTATTACAAAATAATAACAACAAATTTATTCTGTTCACAGGAATTTTTAAATTATACTTTCCTCTAGGCTAGCTACCAGAAGAATAGACCACAATGTAGATGTTCTCTCCTTTTTTGTGTCAATCGTCAGTCAATTCCTTTTTTTTAATATTTGTTGAAATAAGGACTGGGCCAGGGAGCAGGAGGATGGGGGGGGGGGGGTGGTGCGGATAATAAGAACACCACAAAAAAAAACCTGTTAGTAGAAACTAGGTTTTATAAAATTTAGAATGACAGAAAAGTGATGGACAGATGATTTTTAAAATTTATTCGTAGACTTAATTCATCTACTTATTTTAGCTTCTGCTTTGCTGTTCCATCTCAACTAACAATCAAAACCTCCTGTGGTTAAATAGCATTTTTCTGCTCCTGCTATCAATCTAATACAACGAGCTGCACACAGTTCTCTATCTGCAGCAAAACTCCCACTGATACCAATAGCCCAGAATCTGTAAATACAGTATCGAGGAGATATTCAGCATGTACATTTAGTTTCATCACACATTTTTTTATAGCTATTAAAATGTTATATTTCTACTTTACATTTTTGCTGTCTTTTTCTATTTCAAACTAGTAATGAATAAAGCACTAACACAGAAAGAGTTTTGACACAGAGAAATCATTCTGGGACTTCCTGACATAAATTTGCTAGTGCTTTAATTCTTTATTTGGATAATTGCTTTCTTGATTGTCACTCCTTATATCTGTTTGACAGTAATATTAAGGATGTCATTCTATTCCTATTTTCCCTTTTTAAGAACAATTGCAGGGAATATGTAGGCATATAGGTAAATCATAGTATTTACAGGGTGCTAGGATTTCATCTGCCATCCATTTACCTGATCTAAACAGCCATCTCTGTTTTATTGATTCATTTATGACAAGTAAATACAAATCTGTAATCTTCATTTTCTAGCACAACACTTTCTAGGAATTTAGTCAAGATTACTATTGCCAGAATTTCTAAAATAGGCAAGACATATTGTTCATAAAATAATAAAGATGAAGTATATTCTTATGAACGTATGTTGGCATTGTTTTCCAAAGCACCTCTGAGAAAAGATGATCAAGCCTCATTGATAGGAAAACCTATACAAAAAGTGTCCAGTGCTCCCTGCTCTTAGTGAGAACTGAAATGAAATCTGATCATTGCTGAATTTTCCACACTGCTTCACTTTAGTAATGCTTGCATTAAGGTATTTTAACTACTAGGTACAAGACTTTGTTTGAGTACTTATTTATTTCAGGCAAGTACTATTTCTGATTGTTACCTTGGATGCAGTAGAAAAATTCCATGGACAATACTGAGGTATTTTGATTTGCAGAAGTTATGTATCTGATATTTTCTTTGTTGTTCAGACTTTTTACAGAGGACTACTTCAGCCAGGTACTTCAATTTCCACATTTCTGAGTAGCAAATCTCCCAGATCTATACATATCTATATCTACTAAAAGTAAATTTTAAGAGCACTGATTAAAAAAGATATTAAGAAGCATCTAGTGAGGTTTTTTTCTCAAAAACGTTTTTCTATCTAGATAAATCAACATAATTTCTAGAATTTCCTAGGTTGGATCAGTCATTACTGGTTTAGCTCATCTTTTCCTCTTTTAGGGTTTATGACCTCATGCAATAGCTGTCCCCCTATTTTTAAATACTTTGTCTTTTGGGGGATTTTTTTGAGTAGAAGAAAAAAACCTGGACTTTTTTTTTTTATTCTGAAAATTTCAAATGTTAGAATATTTAAAATTTATTAAAAATATAAATATTAGATTTCTTGCTCATGTTATCCACTTCTCTGAAGCATCTTTTTGACATATGACTGATTAATTCCACTATAATGTATGACAGAAGGTGGACAAGAGAAAGAGATTGGGTGGAGGCTGAAGAGGGCTGAGGGAGAGAAAGAGAGAGTGAAGGGATCCCCTTGTTCCTGGTCAAGATATTAATTTAATTTAATTTCTTTGCATGAGTTCAGGAATTAGTGGAAATCAAGAACTATGTAAGGATGTTCAAGAATAGGAATGGAAGCAGCTATAGACAGTATTAAAGCTTTGCCCAGAAGCAGCTATAGACAGGATTAAAGCTTTGACCAGAACTTTAAGTAGTGTTGAACTGGAAAGTAATTGCCCTTTGGCTGAAGCTGTACTAGAAATCTTCCAATCCAAGGCAAGAAGGAATAGGTCTATAATAAAATGAGGATAAGGAATATTTTTCCCAGTTGGGACACCTTTACTGGACAAGATTGCAATATGGTGCCTTCAACAATAGTTAAGTCCCTGTTGGAAGAACTAAAAGAGCACGCAAAAGTTATTCCCCTCACTGAACAGATGCAGCATATGCCTGAGGATAAAAAAGTCCTCGTGGTGCTTCCAACCTGCTTCCCAGACCTGCAGGCTTGATTCAAGGCAGGATGAGAGGATAATTCTTCCTCTAAGTTCTTTCATTTCCTAGCATCTCTGCAGGGACTTTCAATAAACGAGTCAAATTATTGTAGTGTTTTCTGTGAAGTGGAGACTTGTCTTGTGCCTACTTACTAGGAGACACAGCAATCAATTCAGCTCAAAAGAGGAGAGAGCTGCAGAGCAGCTATCCAACAGCAACCAATTAACTCAGAGAAGAGGCAGCTCCCACAGCTCAATACTATTTCTTGAGTGTTTTGTCTCCTTAAAAATATAGAGGAAGGTAACAAATTTAAGTAAAACAAAACAAAAAAAGCTCTGAAAGCTGAAATCTCTAAGTTCTAAGTAATAGGCTCTAACTCCTGATCTTCTATTCTTTTTACCAAAAATTTCACTACAATTGCAAACAGTGCATACCGATATCTATAGCATATAGTGCATACCATATCCATAGCAATAGCATTTTTGTGTAATCAATTGGCCCCAAATGTAAGCAGTGGCTGCCCACTATTGGCAAGTGACATCTGCAGGGGATGGAAACACAACTGATTTGTTGTCTTGGCATATTTGTTGCTTGCTAACAACGGGTCTAGAATGTTGCAGAGAAACTGCTGAGGATCATTCAGTCTGCAAGCCATTATCCTTTGCTGCTCATCCATACAGAGACAAATTATGCTACTGGGGAGACCTTTAGCGTATCACGAATGATATCAAGGCCCTTGGGGTGATAATGAAGGGCATGAGAATGCAGGCAGCACTCTTGGTCTTGCTGCTGAAGGGGAAAAGTTAAATGCGCACTGCACGAAAACCCTGGTTGCATGGCTGGTGCTGAAGAAGGATTTCGTATTTTAGGAGTGTGGAATCATTTCTGAAAAGTAAGGACTTCTAGGGAGAAAAAGGCATGAGGAAGATGCAAAGTGTGTCAAGACTGTTATTTTTTCTTCTTTTTTTTTGCCAACAGACTTGTTAACCTAGTGAAGAGGGCTTTAAATTAGATTCATTTGAGGGTGGTAATGCTAACCCAAGAGACATGGAGAAAAAGAAGGTACTCCCCAGGGCTCAGCATAAATCAGAAAGTTCTCCTGCTCCTGCTGTGAAAGCTTCATGCCTAAGGGACTCTCACATATGACTGTATGCAAAGTCATGAAGCTTGGGAAAAAACAAGAACTTAGAAGCCTGTGCACAGTTGCAGAGCTGTTATCTTATTGAGATTAAAAAGAGATGATGGAACAGCACCATCCCCTGGACTCAAGCTGCACAAGGAGATGCTTAGATTGGATTTGGGGAAAAAAAAATCTTCATAGAAAGGCTTATCAAGCAATGAAAGAGGCTACCCAGGGAAGTGGTTAGGCCATCATCCCTAGACTTATGTAACAGAAGTGTAAATGTGGCACTTTGGGACATGGTTTAGTGGTGGACGTGACAGTGCTGGGTTAGCAGTTGGACTTGATGATCTTAAAGGTCTTTTCCAAACTAAATGATTCTGTAATTCTGTGCATGGAGATTTCTGTAGTTTGATTCAGGCTCTCAGGAAAGATAGAGAAGATAGGATGGAAAGGTTACACTCTAGGCAAAGGATGGGTTTGAATGTGTGCAAACAAGTGAAGAGTCAGCTGAGATCTTATGGCTAAGGATCAAAAAGCAGATGAAAACAGTAGACATCATTGCAGGTGTTATGGATCGAGAAGGAAGTGGACAAACCTCATTACAGCTGGAGGAAGCCTCATTATTACAGGCACTGCAACTGGTGGGGGAATTTAACTATACTGCTAATGTTTGAAAGGGCAACATGGTAATGTGATTCAGATTTCTGGAGTATGTTGAGGACACAGGGATCAATGAGCCAACTGTTCCCTGCTGGTTACTATGAAATAGAAAGAACCGTCAGAGCTGTGAGGGCTGAATTCAGCACTGGCAGAAGAAACTTCAAGACTCTGAAATTTAAAACCATGAGAGAAGTGATCAAGACTAATAGTAGAATTATATCCCTGGAACTGAGGAGAACAGATATTGGCTTGTTAAAAATCTGCTTGGCAGGATCCTGTAGAAGACTGCCCTGAAAGGCAAAGAGGCCCAGGAGAGCTACTTGTTATTCAAACTGACCTCCTGACGCACGAGAACAGTCTGTTTCAACTTGCAAGGAGTTACAGTCATGGCAGAAGGCCAGCACTGATGAACAAAGATCTCCTGACTGAGCTCAAATACAAAAAGAAAGTATGTAGAAGGTAGAAGGAGGGATGAGCTACCAAGGAGTAATACAGAGAGAGTGCTTGAGCATATAGGATTGGAGAGAGGAAAGACAAATCTCAGTTTTAACTCACACAGAATGTGAAGGACAGTGAGGGTTTCTATACACTGTAAGCAAAGGGAAAGATAAGGAAAATGTAGTCCCACTACTCACTGGAGTCAGACACACAGTGACAAAATATAAGAAAAGCCTGATGCATGGAGTTTTTCCTTCATTTTTACTGGTAAGTTTGGGCCTAGGGTCCTTAGGACTAGAGATAAAATCTGTGAGAGCAAAGAATTTAACCACAGTGGAGAAGGAAAAGGTTAGAAAGTATTTGAAGAAATTTCACATAAAAAAGTGCATTGGATCAGATGGGATATACTTGAGGGTGTTGATGAAGCTGATCAATGTCAATTGCAAGACCACTCTCAATTAACTTTGAAAGGTCATGGCAATCAGAGGAGGTTCCTGATGACTGCCTGCAAATCTCGTGTCTGTCTTCAACAAAGGCAAAAAAGAGGATCCAGGGAACTGCAGACTGGACAGCTTCAGTCCCATTCCTGGAGAGACTGTGAAATAAATCCTTTATGAAGCCAGAGGTATATAAATGATAAGGTACATGACAAGCCACAATCTAGTACATGGAAAACTGTGGACAATGAGCATGATTTAACAAGGACAACTTGTGTCTGAACAACCTAATAGCTTTTGATTCGGCTAGTTGGTGAATAGAGGAAAAACAGTGCATGTGCATAACTGAAGCCAGTTACTAGCAGCAGTCTTCCTTGGTTGGTAACAGAGTCAACACTGTCAGTGTCTTTATTCAATTTAAATTTAAAATTTGAAGTATTTTATAAATTTGAATGAAAACATGAAACAAATAAATAAATATGTATACATCAAATATATTTAGCACTTGGTAAAAACTTAAATGTTACTAGAATGTTGTGCTGCTCATACAATGCCACTTTCACTTGGAGCTCCATAATGTGTGGCAACTGAATGGGCTTTGGCAGCAAGAAAAGCCTTTCATCCTATGTTAGGTGTTAGGTGAATTTTATTTAGCCATTACAGTATCAGTTAGAGGCTTTCCTTATTCCAGTTCCTAAAAATGTGAGTTGAATGAACATTAATTTAGAGCAAACCATTTTATAATATGATATTTTAACCCCTCCAATTTACAAAGATGTCCCCAAATGGGAAATTTAACAACAGCAGAACCAAGATTTTTCCACCATGTGAAGAGACTGAAGAATCAGGATTCCATCTCTCCCCTTGCCTTTGCTAAGACTCTGTTATTAATGCCGCCTATACTCTCTAATTAGATCTGTTCTCACCCTTGCATGGAGTGCTCAGCAACCTGATCTAGTAAAATGCATCCCTGCCCATGGCAAGGGGGTTGTAATTAGATGACCTTTAACGCCCCTTCCAACCAAGCCATTCTATGATTTCTATTGGCTATTGATAATAAAAGTTACAATTAATTATTCTGAAATGTAGCTTCTCTATATAAATACTTACATACACCTATCATTTATTAAAAACTTACGGTAGGTGTGACAGAATACTGTGGAAGAAACACATGAATAATATTTCTTAAACAAGTCTACAAAAGTATGATATTCAAGTATAAAAGAAATACCCAATGAAGTAAAATTCAGGAATAAGCATATTAACTAAAATGCTAATAATTTTTGAATGCACTGAGTCATTATTACCTAACCATGTGAAACAGTGCAGAAGTTTAATGGAGAAGAGAAACTCACCAGTCAGTTTTATGAACTTCACTTGTAGCTTCATTCAGAAGTCATTAATTGCTTCCCATTTTAAAATGTCATTCCTTTTGAAATCAAGGCTGCCCAATCTTTTATCCAATCTTTCATTTCTATAATGAAAAATCAGGGACAATTGTCAAACTACTTTTAGAGTAACTAAAATGGTAGTGATCTTATGCCTGTTTATCTCTCTACAGGTGATTAATTGCTCTTCTGAACTTTTAAATCTTTCTATGTCACTCATTAACAGGCCCTCTGATACTACAGCTAGGAGAGAACATCAGGTAATTTAATTTGCGTCTTGCATAGTATGAACTATATTATGTGACTGATTTATTTTTGTCATTGACTCTTCTAATATATGTTTGGATAAAACACTTCTTTCTGAAAGGAACCAAACTGAATTGAAAGCACCAAAAATCCTCCACTTTCTCTCATAATTTGCTACAAAGACCAGTCCCCCACCCTGCTAAAAAAAATGCTCTCTACCTCACAACGAGTTTGAGCATCGTAAAAATGTTGTCTTTTCCTCTTCACGCATTTGACCTTCTCTTACTCTCCCTGGGAAAAGCTTAATTAATATTGCAAAGATGTGAAGGTCAAACTTTCATTTATAAATTATATGTAAAAGTCAGTGTAATTGGCAGCATCTTGCAGAGTGCCAGGTGGACCTCCTTTTGCGTTATCTAGAGAAAAAATTTTATCCTACATATTTCTATCACTGATATAAGGGTTTTTCTGTATTATTTTTAGCTCTGTAGCCTACTTTACATCTTCAAGGCTGAAAAATATCATGCAAAGAATAGATTTTTCTGTTTTACTCGCTAAACTTTCAGTACACTGCACATCACTATCTGTAAGAGAAAAAGTCTGATTAGAAGATGAAAACTCATTTCAATGATGATATTAAAAGAATTATTGTTTGAGAATTTTGGCACTATGTAATGCAGTTTCACCCTGAAAGGAAGCTTCCACTTCTTTTTTAATTGGCATGTCCCCTTGGGTAAAACGGTATCACTTCAGATCTATTAAGCAGCCAGGGACAGAGTTCTGACAGGCATTTTCTTCTGCACCTGCAGAGAAGTCAGCCAGCAGAATGGCTAGGGTAAGATTAATTACTTTTCATTAGCTGCATTTTACATTGCTTTATAGGCAGTTCTCTTCCCACTCAATGATATGTGTTTGTTTTTAAATTTGCTTTGAAAGACAAAGACACATGGGTTTTCGTTGAGTTAATCCATTAGGAAATTACATTTTAGGGCTTAACTTTGAACCTGTAACATTGTACATAATGTAGAAAAGCAAGTGCAAATTGACGTCTATATGCTTTTATTGTCTTCATCTGCAATATCAATAATCTCATACTTCCAAAAAGTCATTTTTGTGTATTATTCCTAACAACATCATTCTCTTGAGTCATGGGCTCCCAAATAAATGTCACCTGTTGTTGAAACACCTGCTACTGAGAACGTGTTCAAGCTGTTATGCTGCCTCTAATCTGCAAAGATGTTTATTGTAACTGACCCTGGTTTATCTTCCTCTTTAGGAATTGCAACTTTCCTTCTTCACAGAGCTTTTCACTGACATTCTTTTAAAAAAAAACACATTTGTTTTAGATGCCTCCGACTAGGTCTAGATCACTAGATTTACCAATGAATTTAATGGATCAAATTAAATGCCAAACTAGATACAGAAAAACTACTTTCTCCTTTTTGTCATAGGTAAGATGATAATATACTGGTGAGGGGGGAGGTAGACTTTAAGTAAAATACTGCAATGTTTCACACAAATCTAATGTTTCAAACAAAGTAAAAGTAAATACTTCATCATAAACTCTCTGGATTAGCTTGGATCAAATTAGTTTGGATCCTGAGACAGACAACATTAACAAATTATTTTCTTGTCTTGTTTGCTTTGAAAAGAAAATCACTGTAAGAGAAGCATGACAAAATAAAACCTGAACAAAGACATAGATAACAAGTGAAAATGGACACACAGGGAGTTCTACATCCACCTGAAGCTATTCCATCATGTAAAAGACTGGACCTTCACAAGTATGTTAACATCTGAAAATTCTTCACTCAACTTTAGGAAAAAATGCATGCTTAGAAAAGTTTTTTAAGTTCTCTCCTTTAACAGTAAATGTTACCAGTAAAACAGTAAGTAAATTACGAGCTATCTGACAGGTCATTACAAATCAGCACAATGATATGCATATGAGGTTACTAAACCATAAATGTGCCTTTGCATATTGCCTGTTTCCTTTGCCCCCCTCCTTCACTCCCTCTGTTCTTTTTTCCTGCCTTCCTTCATATTTTCTCCTCCATTTAAATGAAAGGTTTCTGAGTTTTAAGGAATAATAATACACTTAATGGATTCAGTAAATCAGAATTTTTGCAAGCCCGTATGTTTCTACCACAAATGCTAACACTTCTAATGTCAGCTTTCGATAGATGTTGACAAAGAGTACAGGATAGTAGGTGTGCCCTTGGAAAGGGTTGAGATAGCAGAATCAGTAGTAAAGATATTTTTAAGTTGCAGAGATTTTGAATGATTACTGTCATCCTCCCACTCCCAAAAATTACAACAAACAAAAAGCTGCTCACAATACTGTATGTGGACAGAATGCCAAAGGGATAGAAATCTAACCAAGACATTTGATTTATTACTTGTAAAGTTTTAGGCTATTTGTTTGGGGCTTTTTTTGGATCCACTTTCCATCTAGATTGCATGAAAAAATTACGAAAATACAGAGAATTTTACTAAAGCCCACAAAAAAAATCAGGTTTTGGAAGAGGATTTTGCTTTGTCTTATCCAGTTACACTTAGCACCTGCTCAGTGTTTTTAAGATTCTGGGCACACTCATCTTCTCCTGAAACTAGCTCATTTATTAGCTCACTGGCTTCAGTTCCAGATGCTAGATGGATTTAGAGTATCTACTCAGTTCTGTTCCATGATTGATCTTTTCATCATTACAGTAGTTGGAAATGAGGTTTGGGAGATGAATAAGTATTTTGCTTATACAAATTATGACTAATTTGTATATAGTTCTGCCTAATATATAACACGTAGCAGGTTTTTATAAATCTTTCCCTTTTAAAGAGTTCATTTGCATATTTTTAGGCAAAATACACAGATATTCAGCTATGCTTGTGAAGCTTCTGCACTTTCAATAACTTGCTTCCAAAAGCTGCTACAATGACCACAAAAAGCTAATGTTTTTGTTCGAGAAAATTTAATAATAATGTTTTGTACATCTTATGTGTGACATACGCAGTTGTGTATGTGTGCATACGGATACACAGCAAATCACAAGAATAATATTTTGGGAAATGAGTTACTGAAATTTGCTGACACACTTTGTTTTCTGTGGTTAGGATTATTTGATTTAGGTTAGTGAGAAATGTTAAGAAGTGAAAATGCACTGAATTCCAATGAAATACATTGCTTTGCCTCAGAGATGGCATGGTTCAGCTTCATCCAATTATACAGGAGGTTCTACTGATAATCTTTCTGTCTTTGGACTTTGGTGATGAATGCTTTTTTGTACTTCAATGCATAAACAAAAAAATTTTTAAAACCCCAAACAAATAAAATAGCTGAATAATTGTCCTACTTATGCAGAGTGAGGGTCCAAGTGACTTACTTGAAAATTATATCAGAGATGGCACTCTGAAAAAAATCCATCCTTTCTCTGGCTGCTCGTTCACAACCAAATTTCTCCTGAATTTTCTTTCTTTCAAATATTTGTGCTTTTTTAAAGCACAAATTAACTAGCACATTCAAAAAATTTTTATGGTATTAAATCCTACAAAAAGTGGGTAACTTTTCTTAAAAAAATCAGAATGCTCTAAACAGAGTTATATCAGTTAGCCAAAGTCACCTCAAAACACCTGTCTATTTTCATTTAATAAATATTCCATGAGTTTTCTTCTTCATCCAGGTATTGTGCAGTGATGTACCAGAATAGCACAGTATGTGCCAATAGCAAGAGTTTGTGCTAAGTGCTACCTTTCTTAGTATTTTTAACAGCCTTAAACAAGATTCTCCAAGTAATGTCTGTGTAACTAAAATCAAAAAGAACGCTCGATAAATTTAAAGATACTAAATCAGGCAAATACATTTACAAAGAACTGAAGCCAGTGGGTTGGCTCTTTTTGTATGAGACGTCTGAATTATGTTGACAATCTAATAATGTGCCTGAGTAGCTAAAGGCTGATACAGGCCTGCAGGAGCCAGTAATGTGGCTGTAACATCTTATAACATTAAGGACATCATGGAGATAAATGAGACTAATGTAGTCTGACAATGAACATCTCCCTTGGTTTGAAAAATAAGATAACTATAAAAATAAATATTGTGCATTTACCATTTATATCTAGAATCCTGCATGCAATTTATACATATTGCTGTATGTAATTTATTGAGCTAAATATTACAGCAAGATATTCATGGTGTCTTTACAAACCAAAAAATATAATTAGCAGAGATGGAAAGCACCATTTTCTCATGTTATCCAACCATAGCTATTACTTCAAGCAAAATCATAAAAGTGACATTATACAGCAGAAGTAATGAAGTGTGGGTGGAAAATCAGCTGAGTTGACATGCAAAATGAGACACTTCAGGACTTTCTGTGCTTGTAAATGAAATGCAGTCAAAATATTGCTCTATGTGGAATCTCATAAAGAAAGTGAAAAACTTATTTTATCCAATTTGGGCTGTAACATTTATTAAACTAGAACAATTATTAAGTATTGTCAATTTTTTCCTTTCTCTCATCAGTAGAGGAGTTTAATTCCCACAAAATATTTGCTGCAAATAACTCACAGATTTCTTTATGATATGACAATTTTTTTTATTATGATTTCCACCAACAACTCATATAACTTACATTTTGTCAAGATTTTGGATGAATGCTAGAAAGTATCTAGTAAGTTAGAGATTATTTACATTGTGTCATTTATCCCCTTAAATATAATACCACATGTCATATGATTATATTGGTTTTCAGAACATCATGCCAGCTACTGTGCTAATATGCCTCATTAGCAAAAGTAACAGGAAGGAGACATTAATTAAAGAAGTAAAAAATACAGAAGCAGAGCTTGACACCTGTTTAGGAGAAACAATCCTGAACACACACCATTCCAGAAGCATAGAAGTGCTGAGGCTAGAAAGTAACTTCAGGGATCATCTAGTCCAACCCACCTGTTCAGAATAAGGTCATTTATCCACAGGAGCCTGCTCAGGGTCCATGCCCAGTTGGGCTGTGAATATATCTTAGGATGGAGACTCCACAACCTCTCAAGTCCTCCAGTGTTTGACCACCATCACAGTAAAAAAGGTTGGGTTTGGGGTTTTTTTCTTCTTATGTTTAAACAAAATTTCCTGTATTTAAGAACCTGTCTGTTGCCTCTCATCCTGTAAATGGATACCACTAGAAGAGCCTGGCCCATTTTCTTTAGTCCCTGTAAGCTCCAATGATAACATGGTTGTTTACATACTTACATTCTTCATATTTCAGCAGCAACCAAGCTGGGGCACAAAGATGGATCAGGAAAACAGGGGGGGAAACAGAAGCTTAATTATTCAGATTAAAAAAGAATAGTGGGAGTCAAATACTGCCTGAAGTTAAACAGCCCCTTGTTTTCTTATTAGCATTTTTACCCTGAAACATCTTTAGAAATGTGACAGTCTAAGGAAGAAAAAACTCCTATGTTTCCTTTTCCATTAGTTACAGTTGCATATTGTATTGTTTTAATAGCTGTCCCAATGAAGGCAGTGAGTACCAGGCCTTGATCAACCCATGTGGAAAGTCAGCTTCCTAGTACCTAACACTGCACTCTAAATGATTTCCATTGGGTGCGCTAATACACAAATTACATTTTAAAAGTGTGCGTGTGTGTGTGTGTAATTACTAACACATGCAATAGTAGAGTCGGTATGGCACTCAGGAGGTGCTTATATTTGCTCTTCTTGCAAAAAATATAAGATCATTGGGCCAAAATGAATGTTAAGAAAAGAAATAATGAGATAGGTAGCACTGGGAAGACGGTTATTTCTGCTGAAGTTTGTAGTTGTCTTACATATCATGTTTTATTGCTATAGAATAAAAGAGAGAAAGAAAACAATAAAGAAGGCATAACACCATAGAAAGAGCCATCAACAAAGAACAAGACTGGCAAAACTGTATGAACCCTATCAGTGTGATGGGGAAGTATAAGCAGGATATAGTCCTGACTAGTCAGCTAAGGAAAAGGGAATTACATACTGTTATACCAACATGTTCCTTTCCCAGCAGCCTGAGAAGAAAAGCGATAAATGAAGACTATTTCATTGTGTTTAAAAGAAAGTAGCAGAATTTCTAGTAAAAGAAATGCAGTTTGCTTGCCTGAATAGAAGACTTAAAAAAAAAAGTTATCATATCTTCCTTCCATAATTGAGTCAGATTGTATTTCTTGTTCCAGTACTGAACTGTACAACATAAAGATACGTGTTCATCACTTCTGTGATGAAGCATTGTACCCAAATTTAGGCTGTTCTAGGATATAAGCTCCTAGTAGAAGTTTATGTTACTATTTAAAATACATGACCCTGAATTTTGTACTACTAAACTTTCACTCCATCTTTTTTATATTTTAAATAATTTCTGTTTCATCAATTATCACAAAATATGTATCTCCAATTACATTTTTAGCACATTGTTAGCACACAAATATTTTAGGCATCTATCTCACTGATATTTAAAATATTGACAATTTTCTTGTTAAACACAGATTGCTTTGAAACTGCATGTAATCTTTCTGCCTCTTGGTTATTTCCTTTTCTAGCACATCCCAGAAGCACTGACGTTTTTTTCTAAAACCAGTTCCCCCATCCTTTCTCTAATGCTTTCACTAAATCAGAGCTTCTACAGTTTCCCTTGTGACACCCTCTTCTTTGAATCTATGCAAATTTGGAGAGAAAATTCCCCTCCAATCACATTCAGCACTTTTTTTACTACTAACATTTCTGCTGGAATATGTATCTGTAGAAGATGAAGTCTACCATAATAGGAGAGCTCTCAGGGCTATTAGTATTTCTCATAATATTTCAGTTTTCTGTCACAAAGAGGAGTTTATAGAATATTTTTTCAACTATACTTCTTTACTATTCTTCCCTAAAGAGATTTAAAACTGCCTTCTGTTTTATTCATGCTAAGTGCTTGGTTTTTATTAATGTCTAAATGTCAGAGAATCCTAGCCCTTTTACCTTCACTTCTGTCTTATCTGAAAGGATATATATGGATACTCTATTTCATTCCTGTTTTTGTTGGGTTTTGGGGTTTTTTGGGGGTTTTGGTTTGGTTGGGGTTTTTTTGTATTTTTTTTTTCTTCTATTTATATGTTACCCCCTTAAATATCTGATGTGACATTTACAGCTTTTAATTCAGATTTCAACATTTTGTAGTCTTGGGACACAGACAGAAGAGATAATTTAGATGTTGTTCCCTTTTCCCAGGTGACTGAGATCTTAAGCCACTAAAGTCTTAAATTCCCTGCCCACACCTCCCTCTTTAGCTATGCTTTGGTTAAAGTCTGATTAGTTGATAGCTTTGAATGGATCTTGCAAGTTTGTAAGGCACAGTGTTCTGGTAAATATATCAGGGCAATTGTTTTACAGGATTAAAAGTTAGTGCCCTGAAAGGTGAGGAATATTTCTGATTCTGATTCTTCCCAAAGTTAATTAATAAATGAGAACATGACCACAGATAGAGGATAACCTACCTTTCAATCCACTTTATTGTTTTTTTTGGTAGACCTCAAATTTTATTGGGGCGCAGTGGATACCTTGACAAAGATCATGTATTAAGAGCTCTTACCAAAATCTGTGTCCTAAAAAAATTTGAGCTGTTATGCAATATCTCTAAGCCATACAGTTTTCAAACACATTGTGTAAGGAAAATGGCAATTTTAGTTGCAGCATTACATTAGTTTCAAATGTACGTAATGGCAGTATCTTGCCTTTCTACAAGCAGTTAGTTCCTTCTGTGTACACAAAATAACATTCAAGTAGCTTTGATAGAGGGCTATAATGATCAAGAAAAATATATTATTTAGATTATTACATGACTAAAATTATTTTGATATCATTAATAGTGACACAGTGTTCTGAAAGAAAGCACACCGTAGTGTACTTCAGAAAATAAACCAGGCCTACTTTTTTTTTCTTGATTATTTAGGGGCTTTATTTCCATATATTTGTACATTGATAAAGCTTAGTATAGATTTCTTAACTGAAAATTACAATACAGTCAGGTACAGATGCAGAGAGCTTAAAATCTTCCTATTTTAAATCTTCGTATTTTTTCCTTTCCCACCCCACACCTCATGCTGGAATTATGCCTTCAGAAGAATCCAGTCTTGAGAAGATGGGATTTACTTGGACGTCAGAACCTTGAAAACAGAAACATGGTAGACTTTCAGTTGTTTCTCTGTGAAGTAAATAAAACTGGTTGCAAACAATAAAATGCTTTAATGAAGCAACAGCTCACATAAGCAAACTTTATTCTATTATTTAAAAAAGGCAAATTTCTTATTTTTCAATATGCTATGAAAATATTTTCTCTGAAAGCTGTGCATGAGAGGCAATATCACTTGCGATGATGGACTACTTTACTCAGAGGATGGTAAACACCGAACAGGTTGCCCAGAGAAGCTGTGGATGCCCCATCCCCAGAAGTTTTCCTGGCCATGGTTAATGGGGCCCCCAGGAACCTGACCTAGTGGGTGACACTACCCATGACAGAGGGATAACTGGATGATCTTTAAGGTGCTTTCTAATCTAAACAATTCTATGATTCTATGATTTAATGAAATCAAAAGAATATGGGGCAGAAAAAATTCACATTCACTCCACTCTCTTCTAGGCTGGTATCTCCTAATTTGTTATCTTTCAGTCCTATGGCAGCTACTTACTTAATCATTATTTATTCTTTCTATTGTGTGTCATGAGAGTTCTAATTTTGTTTTGTGACTAGTCAATCATAGGGACATAGATGTTAATAATTCTTAAGAAATTAAGACTGAAAATATGAGCAAAAGCAATTCAGGACAGCATTGTTACCACAGTTTTGAAGGGATCTCAGGGTTAAGTTAAAAAATAAAAAACAATAAAACATATTGTTGCATTATAGCTGACTGAGTTTTGCAGACCAGTGGAATTATTAATGCAACATGTTGGTGCATGAAAAAACAAAGAAATATGACAGATAATTCAGTAACAAACTATCTGTTAATATATACCACTGTATTCATAAATTTTAATAGAGCTATTTATCACAGCAAGAACTGTTAAGGAATTCTGCAGGCTTTCTGCCACTATGGTAAGATGAATGATGAATCTGATGCAATGCAGGGTTTTTTAATAATTTATTGGATCATGAGTTATGGTTTTATTCAATTGAGTATTATTAGATGGGTTTGCCCCAGGCAGTGAGCATGGTATATGAAAAAGAAAAATAGATTAAGCAAACACTTGATGAGTTTAATCATTTCAAACAGGGCAGAGGATAAAGGCACTGACAGATTTGTCATTAATTCAGCAGATGTTTTTACCTCCACACAACATAATCACAAGATGGGAGTTGTCAGTGAAGCCCTGAAAGTGTGATGATAATAATGAATAGTCTGCATAATCTATTATTTTCACGCAATTGATTTATTTTCTCCATGAAAGACAACAAGGGATGGAACAGAGGGTAGAAGGTCTTTTCAAGAATGGTAGCATAAGAATATTTTTCTTCATCCCAAATCCTTATATCTATTTTTGATTAAATAGTGCCATTCTGCATAATGATAGCTGGTGGTGATTTTTCCTGATAGAAAATGGAATGAATCACCATTGCTGCACTTTGTCCACATTCTAATGATGCCTTCACCCCAGAGACTATCCATCAAATTTTTATCAGGAACCATTATCGCTGACTTCCCACTCAAAGCCTTACCTGTAAGATGCAACCAAGTCCATTTATCTGTAACAAATATTAAGCTTCTTTGAGAACAAACCAGGGACCTGAACTGTAGTAGAATAAGATGTATGCCTTCTGTGCTGTTCAAATAAGTGTAGGCAGAGGTCAAAGTGGTAAAAGACTGATCTTGAAACCTGTGAATAGTAGATTTGTTAATCACTTTATTATTATGTGTATGACACTTGACTTATCATAGAACTGCTTTTTCAATGTCAAGTGAAAGAGCCGTAAGTGTCTCCATTACATAATTTTCTGTTTTTCTTGATCATGGCCCCAGTCATAGAAATGCTGAGCATTTTCATCAATTTCATTTGTAGCTATGATTACTCAACACTTAATATTTTTTTAAAATATGTATCTGAAACTGCTTTTCTAGAAAGAAACAAATATGCCGTTCATGAAACAACACTTTGCCTTTCACAGTTACTCTGTGAAAGGGCTACATAGGAAGTGTTTGATGAAGCCCAAGTTAATATTAAATTCTCCTAGGCAATGCCTTGATACCAAAACTGCAAATTACCCTACCTTTTTTTCTTGGTTTCCTGTGGGAACTTCCAACAGCAGTGTTAATGCATCTGACATTTCCTAAATAGTGATTCATTCCACGGCTTTCAACAAGGCATCCAGACCCCCTGAGTAGATCACAGAAATAGAAATTCTGTGGACCAGGATGTAGGAACTGAGTCATATTTACAACAGGGTGAAAAAAGTCAGATCCTTTCTATGGCCAAAAAAAATATACTTCTTTTTCTTTTAAGGACTTTCACTGATGAAATTCCAGTACTGATTAAGTGCTTTGTTCATAAGCAAAGAGGAGCAGGAGGTTTTTATTAGGCTACCCAGGGTTAACCTTTCTGTATGTTTGATATTCTGCAGGTAAACAGCAGATATGACCATTCCAAAAGATAGCTTTTCTATGAGTGATGTTTGTAGCCTATGAGGTAGGAATATTTTTGCTTTCAAATTTTTCTTTATTGAATGTTTTAGTTTGTCTCTCTTTTCAGAATGGTCAAAGAAATATAAAAATACTAACTAATTTCATCTCCCTCTCTCATCAGAGTAGGTGATAGCTTGGATATATCCGTGATGTAGCATTTAAGTCTCTGAGTCGTTAAACTACAGTCTGCCTTTCTTTCTCAAGCGCTGTAATAAAAATGGCAAGGAATTTGCAGACAGAAGATAAGTGAGTCACAGCAAAAGACAACGTCACTGTGTTATCCAGTCAGAATGGATGTAAGATTTCCATACTCTTAACCTCAGAATTGTTAATGAACATTTCAAGAGCAGGTTAGCTACTTAATGACTCTATAGATCACATCAGTCATTCCACATCAATGGCAGCTGCTGCAAGTCTGACTGACTATTAAGAAAAGAACCATACCTGCCATAGTAAGAAAAAAATGTCAGTATTTGCCTGGAATAAAGTAGCTCTGGGGATAGATGTATACTTTTAACCTGATGGAGAATAAATCTTAATAACTATGACAACAGTAACAACAACAATGGTATTAATAGCCATGACTACGTATAAATGTTTTATTCAGAAATTAAAACTTTTCTTATTTTCTCTCCTTATGTTTCCTTTTCTGCTTTTATTTTCCTTTAAAAGAGTGTTTCCAGAATAACTCTTTCATATCAGTATAAATATCTGCTCATTTTTTTAAACATTTGATGATATTTTAATTTTGTAAGACACCATGTAAGCATTAGTCTTTAATCTGTTACCTTTTCCTGTGAATATGTTATTTTAAATATTTTTTTTTGGCTAAAGGAGGAGGGAGGGGAAAAGTACAAAAATGCCTGGAGCTAGTAAATGGGAGAGTTAAGATAGAATGCAGTGTGGCAGCTTAAGTTTGCTGCTACTGTGCATACAATGTAAAATGGTCATTAATGTTATTCGGTAAGAAGACTTGCATAAAACAATTAAATGAACCCTAAGGATACCTGTCAAACTGTCATATACTCACAAGCAATGAAGTCACCAAGTAAAGCTGTCAGTCAGAGTCTGACATTCTGAAATCCTTCAAAAAGTGTTAAGCATTCAAAACTCTGCTAGTAATAAATCTGGCAACAGTAAGATAAGCTGGCCTGCCACAGCCTCAGGGTTCTTTTGCAAATGACACTGCGATATGACTCAGTACCCTTACGTTTGAAAGAATGTAGTTCATTTTTTTTGTTTGTTCAAGGAAGAATCAAAGACATGCTTTACTCTTCCCTGCAGCAAGCATGCTTATTTTCCAATTTGTAAATAAAGTGAATATTGGCTTTTGGTGAACTGCAGTGCATATTGACCAGTCTGTGTAAATCAACTTAGGGGACACGTAAGATGTGGTAATTTACATCAGATAAAGATTTATCTGACACTTTCCTTTTTTTCTCTTTTCTGAACAAATAAATGTAAAAACACTAACAGCTATATGCGACAGTTTAGCCATTGATGCTGGAAGCTTAATTTCAGTAAACCAAGTCCTCACTGGAATTAAGGTCACTTGTAGTAATTACTTTAAACAGAGAGCTTGTAATAATCAGAAAATGGTCATTGCCTAATCTAGCATATTATCACTGTCATCTCCAAAGTGCCTATTAACAGTAGTATCTTTGTGCCAACTGTGCAAATTAGAATCATTAAATGCACACAAAACACTTCTTGCTCTATATTCTTCCTCTAAGTAGAGTTTAAATTTTTCTATTTCCACCTTTGCTTTCATATCTTTCTTCTTTCTTATTCCTTCCTTTTTTCTTTTCACTTTCTCTTTTTTCCTTGTCTTCTTTTTTCTTTTTTCCTTTTTCCTTCCTTCTTTCATTTTCTCCTTTTTTTTCATTCTTTCTTTGGTTCTCTTCCTATCCGTTTGTTTTTTTGTTTGTTCTTTATCCTTCTCCATTTTTCTCTCCTTTCATTTTGCCTTCTACTTCCTTCTTGTCTTCATCCCAGCTCTTCTTTTGTCATATACTAGATTTGTTAATTTTGAAATGCTCTTAGAAGAAATGTGTTGCAAACTATGCCTTGGTGGAGAAGCTTGTAGGAGACAAAAGTCCAGGGTTAACTCATGTCAAGACACTTGGTCTCATCTGACTTTGTAAATCTAAAAGATAAAAGATGAATGTCTGATTCAGGACCAGTCACCTGACTCCTTTTGTAGTCACTGAGGGAAAGAAACATCTATAGAGTTTCAGTCAACTCCTCTTAATCAGGTTGTCCGATCTGGGTGAAATAACATCTCTGGAAGATGTCTCTTTCTTTCTGCTGTGTCTGAAAAAGACTTGGATAAGTAGTATAGACTCAACTTTCTATATATAATGCCCAATGTATATACCCAATCTGAAGTTGGGTAATTTTAAACGCACCTTTTGTAACTCCTTTGTGTTCAATGGGTTGGGAAATGAATTAAAACCTTGTTCCCTTCCCATCTTTAGGCTGATATTTTTTCACTCTGTTTATGTCTAAACGTGCTGAAGTGATTTTCTCTTGTCTTAGCTTCTTATAATTTGGGATGCCTTTAACTTTGAGATATCCTTTATTAAAGAAACTATATAATTTAACTAGTCATTGGCATTTAATGAATAAAGATGTATAGACCTTAACAGTGCCTGATTAGTGATTTTTTCTTTCCTGCAGATGTTTACATTGTAATTCGAGCATAAGGAACATTTACAAAATACTGATAATCACAATTTTAATAAATACTTTGAGGTAATATTCGTAGTCTAAACTTTCTTGTGCCCTTCTTCAAGAAATTCATGATGAGGGACCCAATTATAAAAGGCTGATTTGGAAAATTTGAACCCCAGTGATTGCCCAGGATGATAGTAGAACTGTGTCAAAACAGAAGTTAGAGTTCAGATCTCTCAGCTACCAGGAAACAGGAATATTGATATGCAGATAGCATAATGTAAAGTGTATTTGCTTTCACATCTTGATAAGTGAACCCCCTTAGAGGTGAATGAGTTTTCTATGATATTTACATAAATATTTCATTCTAAATCCACATATATCAGAGTGAAGGGTGGAGACCTCTATAAAGCATTTCTATTAAAATATCATTTCTGTGTCAGGTATTAAATGCATTTCTGTGTCTAATGCATTTAATTCTTGTCTTTTACTACGTAATTCCACATTTTGGGTCATGAAGGGATGAAAGTTAACTAGTACTAGTAATCAGTGTTCCCATCCATGATGTAGTGTTTACTAATGAATTAGAAGATTGATTGAAATTGATCCTCTTATTTTTTGAAAATGTACTGGGCTTCTAACATCAATGCTTAACATGGCACTGCTTGAAAATAGTAATATGTTCTTTTCGGTAACTCTACATCTCATCTCCAATGAAATTTGACTAGTTTAATATCAGCAATTTTTCAAGGTAAGCTGCTTGCATTCCTTTGCAATTAAAATGTGGGGTTTACTTCATAGTGATCTCCCTAAGGGGTTTTAATGTCTATCATCACTATAAATTCATGTTTCCTAGCCAGTAAACAAGAATTGCATTGTTTTCTGCTGAAATAATCACTTTTGGAGAATGAGATTTCAGTTTGTTTTAATCCTTTTAGCCTGCAGCTGTTCTCCCTCAGTCATTTTAACTCTAACTTAAGTTTATTTTGAGTAGCACATGTATCTTTCTAGTCCAATCCATTTACACACCATTTTTCACCGGCAGTCAAGCTTAGCTAGTAGAAAACAAAGAAAAAGATGTTGTTTTAAGCACTGGTGAATTTTCTATTACATCCCTCATTAAAATAGAATTAAAAATAAATAACATTATACGTATGTGTGCTGGTATATACAAAGCCCTACAAATACAATTTTGAAACACTTGAACTAGCAGTTCTTGATTTTCTCAGCTGCCATTGGTTGTCTGTTTTCAGGAAATGATCAAGTGCTTGATCTCTGCAGTGATGTAATAGTGCTTGATCTCTTTTTATTTTTGTAATTGAATTTGAACTTTAAAGTTCTTGGTAAAATCAAAGTATAAACTGGCTCTACAGAATGGCCAGGAAGAAGCAAAATTCTGCCTGAAGAGATGCTGTGCTCTTCTATAACATGATTATCTGCTTGATAAGTTGTCTTCATGTTTATAACCTGGCTTTTGGTCAAGTGCCAAAAAAGTTGTAACACTGAAATAAAAAGCCAACTCAAATTCTTTTTAAGCTTGTGTAGTGGTTTGGTCCAAAATACTCATTACTGTTTACCCTCTGTGAGATAATAATAAGGAGAAAAGCAAAGCAGGCACCAAACTTGAAAGAATATAAAGAAGTTTATTAACGGACCTAAAAGAAGGAAAAAGAAGAAAATAAAATCATACCACACCTTCCGAACACTTCTCCTCCCCTCCACCTTCCTCCCTTCTCCCACTGACAATTTAAAAAGACAACCCTTAAGATGTTCAGTCTGTTTACCACTTCCATGATAACCTTCTTCAGTCCATTTAGAAAGAGAAGTCTCTTCTTGCTCATGCTATGAAAACATTATCACAACGAGACAGCCGCCCACTTCCAAATATTGTTCAGTCCATTTAGGAAGAGGAGTCTCTGCTCGCATATGAGTCCCTTCCCCAACCTGCAGCTTTTCCAGGAACTGCTTTTGAGGGTCCACTCTTGAGCTACTGGGGTGCAATTTTAAGGCTGAGTCGTTCAGAAACAAAAGTTCTCTTCACCCATCTCATCTCTGGGAGCATTTCATCTCTAAGAACAGAGGCCCTCCTCCTTCTCTGGGAGCAAAGGGTCCTCCTCATCTTCATCTCTAGGACTATCTCTGGGAGCATCTCTAGGAACTAAGGTCTTCTCCTTTTCCATTTGGAGCAAAAGTCCTCATCGCTTCCATCTCTCCCTGTTCAGACTTCTCATGAAATTACAGCTGCTTCAGCATCTGCCTATCTCAGCACAGGTGCTTTTGCTCACAAGTACAAGTTGAACACTCCACCCCTCATGCCTTCATGAAATTACAACGGGTACTCTGATATATCATAGCTTTACAACAGAATTTCAGTTTTAAGCACCTCCTCTTTCTCTTCCCTCAGGTTTTCAGCTCTTCATAGCACTAAAAGGGTTAATCTCACCTCGGCCTTGCAGCTGGAATTTCGCTTATCGCTGTTGGTCACATGATTTTTTGCCGGACAGCGGTGCAGTTTCAGCTGAATATTCTGCCACATTGGAGAGGGGGGAGCTGGGCCACTCTGTCTGCTCATAGCAGGGGTGGGGGGGGGAAGGGGGCGGGGTTCCACGGGTGGAACAGGGTCCATCGGCTCCAGGATGGCCGTGGCCCAGCCTGGCCTGGCCCAAGCAGGGCCTGGGCCGGGTCCGCTGGCCCCCGCACAGGGCCCGCAGCCACCTGTCCCAGCGCCGGAAACGAGACAGAGAGGCTCTGCCCAGGGTTTGTCTATTCTTAAGTGTGGATCACAGAGGCAGTCAAAATTTTAAGTGGCTTAAAAAATTGTCCATATTCAAACTGGCCAGCTGATAGGTTCTGTCAGGTCATAAAGGAGCTGTAAGGACCCCTTTGCAAGAACATCACTTCCGAGACTATGCTTTGCTAACCCATGACAGCTTGGATAATGAATTGTCACTTAGCCCCAAAATTCTGTAACATACATTCATTTTCTTTGTTTAGTTTATGTGTGGTTGTGGCACTAAACATTAGTCTAAAATCTATGTCTGTGTTGTACTCTAAGCAGGAGTAAGTGTACCTGGGAGGGAGTGGTATGTTATCCCACAGACACCAAAGGGAGCAATCTCAACAGCTACAAGACTGGGCCTTAAAATTAAGCTCTGAAGATGGAGCACCATTATAAACACCAGAAAATGTGTATAAAACAATAGTGTTTATAAATGTTTAGCCTTATTGAGCAAAATCTACATGAAACAAAAAGGTTTTTGGAACAGGCAAAGGCACTCAGAGCAGTGCTGCCACAGTATGGGATTCAGAGTCTGCTTCAGGGATTTCCTTAAATACTAAAGTTAATGTAAATTCACAGGCTTTATGAGCAATTACTTTTTCTTTTCTTTTTTTTTGCCAATGGCAGTTCAATTTTTTTGTGAGCATGCTTATTTTTCACAGGTAAAGACAGCACATTAAGTATTTAGATCAAAATAAATGCTTAGTCCCTACTCATTCAGACCAAAGCTAGCAGTAATAAAAGACATTAAGAGAGAATATGCTTTGGGTTTCTTTCATTAAAATTTCCATTAAAATCTGCTTCTCTCTTCTTTTTCCCCTTTATCACAATTCCTTGTCTATGTATTTATCTTTGCTTCACTTTGCATTTTTTGTATGTTTCTTCCAGCAGACTCCCTCTACGTGCCCTCACCCCTCTCTACCTCCTCTTTCTCTCTCGCCGTCTCTCTTTTTGGAACTTTTTCTGCAGATAGAAAAATGATTTCGTTTTCTCCTAGTCTGAACCCAGCTAAAACCTTTGCATGTCACAGAGTAGAATGCAGCCTACTGCACTGAGAAAATGATGAACTAAAATCTTTGAAGGTAGGAGAGCAAAAGAGGCTTTTATATCATTATTTAGGAAGCTACATAAGTGACTCCATTTCAGAAGATTCTGCATGACCACAACAGGCTTTCAGCTCTATGCCTGCATGCTCAGTTTGCTATTAAATTAAGGCACTCTTTTTGAAGGCATTTATTTATTTATTTATTTATTTATTTTTATGTCAGGCTTGGTTATGACATCTAAAATATTATAATCATTCTTCATTTTCTCTTTTCTGGAAATCTAATTGCTGCTTTGACAAAAGAAAAGAAGTACTTTGAACTTATATGTTACTTTCAAGTTCTAAACTCAAAGTTGTTTCAGGCCGATTTATTGTTTTAGCAATGTTCATTCTTGAAGGATTCAAAGAATTGTACAGAGATACAGGCTTCACCATTCTTTCAAGTAAAAAAAACCTGGAGTTTAATAAGATCTGGAATTAAAGTGATGACTTTTTCAACCCTCTCTTATAATAATTACTCCTTTGAAATTTACATCATTGTAGACCCTTAAGATTTCTGAGAACTTCTCCTTAGAGGTCATAAAAATAACAGGGCTGCTATTTAGATGAGATAATTCTTAAGAGGTCCATGGGAGACAGAAAGAGGTGGAGGACTTCCATCCCCATGTACGTATTAGGCAGCAGAAGTGATGTCCATGGCAGGAAAATAAAACTGCACCCTTTCAAAAAGAGATGTCCTTTGAAAGAACTAGAGAAATGTCTTTTTTTTCATTGATGACAAACCGATGAGGGACCTGTGACAGAAATGTAAAAATACTGAATCAAACTTTTGAACAAACAGCAGAAACCCTTCATAAAGGACTGGGTCTGTCATAAAATCCTAGTATTACCTATAGGAAACATGACTTCTGTATTTTTGTACTCCTACATTTGCATCTATGCTTTACTGCCTCAAAACATTTTTGCTAAGGAAACAGGGGGCAGTCAGTATATCATAGAAAAGAGAGATCAGAGGCAAGATTTTGATATCTCAAGAACTATCCCTTGCAGTCAGTCTATCCACCATTCCATACATAACCCCCGTTATTTTTATGTGCATGATAAAAATTCCCTCTGCCAAGGCAGAAATTTAGTCAAATCAAAACTAATGAGATAAATAATAATTCTTTACTTTCCCCGAAGCTTCCAAAGATTACCTTTTGGGTTTTGTGTAATAAATGCCTGAGAGAAGCAGAAGCTGACAGTTACAAAGAGCCTTTAATTTAATCTCTTCCGCTCATATGTACAAGTAAATTGTAATGCCTGTATATGTAAAAAATATCTCTTCATTTTGGGGCTATCTTCACTTTCCATACAGTAAACAATAAAAAATTGCGTAACACATTTAATAAATAAATAAAAAAAACATAACAAATAAAATCAATCACTTTAACAAGCAAAAAATAATGATTTGAAAGTAATTTGGTCATAAGAATTAATGAAGTAGTTTAAGTAATGAAAAGAGCAAGAAAGGAAGACTGAAGTAAAACAAATCAGCAAACTGTGATGCAAAACATGGAAAATTTACCTATAGCTTTTTAGTATCCCATGGTTATACAGCATTCAAAGTGCAAACAATCTTTCTGCAATAAAAATAAACAGGGAGGGCAAGAGGAGAAGGCTATTTGGGGGATTTTTTGTTTTGCTTGGTTTTGTTTCTTTTCAGATTAGTCTGAGATCTCTTATGGTCTGTAAAATCTTCCAAATATCATTTAATTTCCTGTGAAGGGAATAATTTTTCTCTCCATTTGCTATGAAAGTGTATTTACAGAGGGGACATATTTTAAATGAGTGGTAAAGATGGAAGGAGAAAATATACTTCTCAAGATATTAAGTTTAAAACTGGTTAAATTGGTCTTTGATTTGGAGAAAACTGAACAGATATTGCTGATTTTAGCAGTATTGTACAGAATCAAGATTAAGGGGAAAAAAAAACAAAAAAGAAAGCAAAACAACTAAAATCCCCAAATCATCATTTTCCCTGCCATAAATGTCCCTAGAGAGTCTGAACTGCAATTTCTGCAAACCTGAAAAAGGACTTATGTTTACTGTGAAACTTTCATTGCAGATAGTAGCCTTTACATCTTTGAGGATGTCTGTCTTGAGACACCTTAAGTTTATACATAGCCTAGTAAGTATTTAAAGACATTTGGACAGGAAATAATGACTTTTACCAACTTTGGAGAAGTAAAAATAGTCTGAAAAGCCAAATTTACACAGTGGGCTAAAGTAGTCCTGATTGTGAAATTTATTGCTACTGAACTGCAACAAACATGTCCTGAAGAAAGGTAATTCTTGGTACAAAGGGCTTTCTGAAAACTGAGAAAGAAGAGAAAAGCTAATTTTAACTCAGATCGTGTCTACTCAATGGAAAAACAATTCTGGAACAACATTACTAATGGTATATACTGGGAAATAAACATGGAAATTGGTAATAATTTTAATTCATGCCAGAAGAGTTAAATAGAAATTCTAACAGAGCTCTTCTTTTTTTTTTAATACACTTTTTATGCATGTCTCAAAGACAAAAAATTGCCCAATATATTCCTTTGATGAACTGAAAAGGAAACATAAAAATAATATTGGAAGCAGCTTTTTGTTCAAGGCAATCAATGGATAAAAACTAGAGAATTCAAGAACATTAGGAGGACATTTCTCTGACATAACTGTAATTTGGAGATAAACACAAGTTTTTACCACAAAAGAGTTTCTCATTTAAATCAGTCAAATGAACAAAAGTCTTCAAAAGGCAAAATGTCCCTCTGCTGAAAGGTATCAAACCTAAAAGTATTCAAAAGTTAAATCTTATAAAATTGAGGAAAGCATAAAAAAATGCTTACCTAAACAATAAAATCTTAAATTTTGTTTACATACATTTAAAGATCCAGTGGACTTATACAGAGTTTTTATGTTACTCTCAAAAAGATAGGATGAGAGCTAGTAAGAGTCAGAAATACTCAGTTAGTATTTCACTGTCAACTCCCTTTATACCATATATGGGAGAATTAGGCACCTTAATTAAGATCAAATCCTAAACCCAGTGAATTCAATATAACCAATGCTCATCTGATGATCTCTAAGACTGACCTTTAAAGTTATCTGTCTCTCCAAGAGACTTGTTTCCTCCTGTCGAGATTGAAAGCCTTTAAATTATTTACCTATGATTGGGAGTCTGCTCTAAAATTTCAGACCAGACTGATCCTGTCTTTTCCAGTGGATAGTCTGCCCAGCTACCTCTGAGGCTGCTCAAGCTTAGCAGGTAGGTTTCAGCATTATTTCACAAAATACCTTATGTCCAAAGTAGGAAAGAATATGCTTTGTTCTTTTTCTGCCAGAAAGTAAGTCTGAACTGAACAAGTGATTCAGTTCATACTGAAATAGAATGAACTCTGAAGATGTAGGAATATGGTATTTTTCTGGGATGGGTGACATTCCAACTGAAATTGTGAATTTTCTTGTACTCTACTTGATACATTTGTTTTAAAGCAGGCGTTATAATTAAATTATGTATTCTTAGTTCTTCAGCTTGAAGTCAAAGCAGAGATGAAGAACTGTTCCAGTTTCATCAGATAGGAATTGACAGTTCTTTCTCAGAGCTATGTAAAACTTTTAGGTCCTTGTATACAATCTAACTAATTAGTATTTTAAAAATGGAATGTTCCTAATCCATTCATTAGTCCTGCAGTGAGGAAAAAACATATTAATAGAACATTTTGTATAACATACTGAAGCATTCGGTTCTTTTGAATTCAAGTGTGATTTCCACAAAACTCAGAAGAAAGCAAAGAACCATTTTGATCACAAAACTTACACTTTTACGGTTCTAGAGACAACAGAATGTCAACCAAACAATGGGGAACACAAAACCACTTCAACACCATAGTATGATACAGCTCAATAAAAGTGCTGAATTTTAAAACCAGCTTTCATGGAATATTTGCTTATTTAATTAACATACTGCTGCACAGGCTTGCGTTCTCTAGAAGCTTAATCTACATGCTTAAGAAACTGACTTACTACCTGCCATCTCTTCTATAAAAACAATTGAACATATGTGCACTATTCTAAAATATCTGCTAGCAGAATGCTAAAGATATTTGACTCAACTTGAAACTTCCAGCAGAAGAAAAATAATTACTTCTATTTAAACAATAAACACATTTGCAAGAATAACAGGAAAGTTTCACACGTTTCTGGTTACAGATGGGTTATATCACAAGTACCTTCTGCTTTTTCAAATCCATAGGGAACAAAAGGCTATGTACTTTCTCTGATTCTCTACAGTTATTGCAAACTAAGTTATTTAGAGAGACAAAAGTGTCAGCCACTTAGAGAAAAAGAAGCTGGGGAAGGAGCAAGTAGCTCCATGAACCATGAACTATAATAAATATGTTAGCACTGGGGATTACTTTTAAGTTCTGGAATCTGAATAAAATTCTGTTTTGAGCAGCAATTATTTACAAAAATGGATCATAGAAACACAGATTCATAGATGGTTTGGGTTGGAAGGTATCTTGAAGATCATCTATTTCCAACTCCTGTGCTGCGGACAGGGACACCTCCAACTAGACCAGGTGATATCAGGGTAGTTGAAGCTCCCCAAGAGGACCAGGGTTTTTAAATTCAGCTGCTATCCGTCTGTAGCTCTCACGAGCTTGGTCTTCCTGGTCTGGTGGCATGTAGCAGACCTCCACTATAGTGTCACCTGTCCCTGCCCTCCCTTTAACCCTGACCCATAATTCCTTGATCAGCTCCTCGTGCATCTCCAGGTGAAGTTCCATGCACTCCAGCTGGTCATTGACATAGAGGGGAACACTGCCTCCTCATTTTCCCTGCTTGTCCTTCCTAAACAGTCTGTATTCTTCCATGCCAACACTGCAATCACAGGAGCCAGCCCACCAGGTCTTCATGATACCAATAAGATTGTAGCCCTGCAGGTGTGCATACATCTCTTATTCTTCTAGTTTATTGCCCATGCTGGGTGCATTTGCATAGAGACACTTAGTTTGGGTTCCTAATGAAACTGAATTACTGGCTTGAGTGGATGTAATTCCTTTGCACTTCTCTTCAAGTGCTCCTGCTGACCTGGCATCCATCTCCAGGCTCTGGACTTCTCTCACTGGCAGTGGCACTCAAGAGGATTGACTTCTAGGAGCATGTAGGACTGAGGTTCCCCTCCCCTGACAAGTTTAGTTTAAAGCTCTCTTCATCAGTTTGGCAAGCCCATGACTGGAGATGCTTTTGCCATTCTTGGACAGACAGACCCCATTTGACCCCACCAGAGAAGGTTTCTCAAAATGAGTCCCATGGTCTAAGTAGCCAAAACTTGTCTGTGGCACCAGTCCTGTAACCACTTATTGATTCACCAGATTCAACTGGCCCTTTCAAACCCTTTCCCTTTGACCAGGAGCAACGATAAAAATCTACCTGCACTCCAGAGTCCCTTATGTTCTCAGATGTGAATTCCATATTTTTACCTTCGGTATCAAAACCAGCCCAACTGACATGAATTCCATCTGATTTTTAATAGGAAAAGCACTGAGATTCCTCCAGTGTGAGGTGGGAATGGAATGACAGAAACAGTTCTATGAAACACTCTCATCCTTGTCTGGTTAGCCTGTCAAAGGTATGACAATCAGAATGCACTACACTTAAATTGGCAGAGCTATGAAGAGGTGTATTATCTGGTTGAATATGGCCTTATCAAGCAATGAATCAAACGTAATGTCTGTTAAATCTATGTCCCAGTGGGTTTTAAACTTCATTCAGCAACACAGTAATGAGCAAAACACAAGCACTCTTATGGAGTAAAGAGCTTGCAAATTGAGAAACCTCAGTCTTTAATCTCCTGTGTACTAACTCTGGTTTACAGATTCTCTCTCAAGCATTTAATGAAAGATACATAATAAGCTTAATTTAAGTAACCATTGTAACTGACAGAAGTTGATATTTACACCATATTTAAAGCAAATAGCTTTCTTTTCACTGAATACATTCATCATCTTCAGAATACATTTTTATTAATCATAATTAAAAATTTCTAATAAAGAAAGATAAGCAATAGGAGCCAGACATATGGCAGTCCAGTATTTCTGAAAAGAAACAAAATGAAATTAAGACAAAAAGGAAGAGACAGCTGATTTCAATACTTTATAAGTTTTTTAGATTTCTTTCCTTTAACCCTTTGATCAGAGATAAATCTTATAGAAAATAACTGCTTATATAACAACAATATATATGTATGGAAACAACGTTTGTAGAAGCCAAGTCTTGTCTACATTTTCAATTTAAATGTCTAAATTATATACCAAAGATACACAATAAGTCCTTTTATAAAAACTGTAACTTTAGAAAGAAAGCAAGTTAAGTGCATTCAGCCTAATTAGACACTTGAATGTGCCAGACAGATATATTTATCACTTTCTTTCTGTACTTTTTATTTTCATATCACGAAGTTTTAAGTAAATTCAGGAGAAATGTTCTACTTTTCTTACAGTTCAGAGGCAGAGGCTTTGGTGCTGGCTTTTGGTGGGTTTGTTGAAAGGGGTTGGCTTTCTGCAGTGATTACACTTCTTTGTAGGTAAGATTTGTTAAAAAATGCTGTAGATTTTCTATTTTTTTTTTTTTAAATACTAAAAGAGAAGAAGTAAGAAGGAGAGCTAGATGGTGGAACATGCGCTTATGTGTTTTACTGTCATAGAAACTTTTGTGGCTCAGGTCCATAAACTCAGTCTTTCAAAACAAATGTAAATGAACATTGATATGCTTATGATTTTCAAATAGACAAGGTTATGTTAGTGGTTCATTAATTTTTGTTCTTGCTGCTGTTATGCTTGTTTGTCTTTTACCATTTGTAGTAATGGGAGTATTAAAAACTCTATAGCTCCAACAGAATCATGCTATTATAAGTTCCATTATGAGATACATGAAATTGTCATTCTTATATTCTGCAGGGTATATTAAGATAAGTGTTAAAGGGACTTTTCACGAACATATAGAATTAATATAGATGTCACTTTGTATCACTTTATTAATTACTCCATAACTGTAACCTGTGTTTTAAGTGGGTTTTGGTTTTTGTTTTAATAAAGACCAGATTAACTTGAAGGTTGATAGGTAAGATTTGCAGCTTCCACAAATCTCACCTCTTAACTTGAATTAGGAATTTAGAGAGTTTTCTCAGTCTATACTGACAAAACCCGTAGTTCAGTGCAGAAAACACTGAAAAAAACAGTGCAAAACAGTTAAAAGGCTAGGTTAATGGACTGCTCGTTTTTTTTTCCTCTTCAGTATCCAATGTATAAGGATATTAATGAGAGAAAAAGGCTTGGAGTTTTAAAAGATAAAGTATAACTACATTGGAATTATTCAAATTCTCAACATTTGCTCCCTAGATCCTGCCTAAGGGGTCAATAACAACTCCTTACCCATCCAGGATATTCTGACATCACCTTACTGAATGGCCAATGAGATCAATAGACTTAATTAGAAAATAGATTGATTGGATTTCTAACAAAAAAGTCCAGACTGCATTAAAATAATAGCCTTCAAAAAGTAGAAGTCAATGTTTTCAATGTTTATAAAATCTGTTTCTTTTCAAATTAAGCTTTTTCTTTTTTTGCCAGTGATTCAGTACTAGAAAGACACAATAAAAATGCAAATTCAACCAAACCCACACTTTATGTAGATTATATATTTTAAAATTATAAACAGAACACATATGGTAGCTGCAAACTCCACAATTTTTATTTTTCTTCTTTCACAGTTCTTTTCATTTTAAAAACTCAGCTAGGCAGCAAGAAAATTAGTCTTTAAGTTGTGAAGTTAAAAAGTCCAATCAAAATCCAAAGGAGACACAAAGTTTTTTATTACCAGAAGAGTTATTGAACATAAAAAGTTCACTGCATGTATCTTTACTTTGCCTTTAAAGTCCTCCTAATAAAGGTAAATGGATGAGGGGCTGCACACAGCACTAGAAATGCCATGATAAAGAACTTGCAAGAAATTTTCCATTGAATGACCTGCACTGAAACAAGGAGAAGTGAAATTACCCCCAATACCAAACACTTAAAACCACAAGTTGATTAACTCTTCTAAGCTTTTAGTTGCAGTGAGGAAGCAGTGGAGTTTCAAGCTGAAGAAAGATTTCTCTGAAGAGAAGTGACATGCTGTGCGGCAGGAAGAGGATTGAAGATACAGTATTTAAAAATAGCAGACTGGCTAACATATTGAGTAGGCAGCTTGCTGTGCCACAGAGAGTATGACCACATATGAAACTCATTTATTTAGATCTTCATTCAATTTCTAGTGAATTATAACTACAAATTCTCCTAAAATTAAATTAAGCTTTCCATAAATTTTATGTTTTTGTTTGTACTTTGCACAACATCATGTATCTGGGTCCTGCTAATCGTCACATAGAGTTATAGATTACCTTCCATGGCTTGCATTCTATCATTATGTGTCCAGAATTTCTCAGGCAGGACTGATCAAAGCAGAGTAGCAAAGGTACACTCAGGACCTTTGAGACAGAAGTGATAACTGTTAAACCTTGGTAATCATATAGCTGTAACAATCCAGAGCTGTTTAATAAGTGAGCAATGGAACAGAAGTTGTTCAGAGGAAACACACATATCCCAACATAAATAAGAGACAGAGCAAAATAGATAACGTTGTTCCTGTGCATTTTGTATCGAAGAAGCAAAGAGACCACTGTTCTGATATCAGCTTCTATGAATATCCAGGAAGATTACACCTACCTGTTTTCTGGCTAGACCACAAAGCAATCATGGATTTTACAAAGATCAATTGAGATCAACAACAGACAGCTCAGAATTTACTATGTAAAGTCCAGGATTTCACTGTGTTTTTTGCCCTGGCTGCTGGAAGTCATTTCAGTTTATCTGGTGCTTATGAAATAGTGCTTTGTGTCTAGCGCTCCTTTTAAAGCTAGAATCTGAAAGTGATATGATGGCAGAGGGAGATACAAAGTGGGAGATGTACTAAAGGAACACATTTTCAGGAAGTCAATGAATTCAAAAGGGATTCATGTTATATTCAGATGCCAAACAAAGGTGCCAAAATGTTGAGCATTTTTCACAATCCCTGGAGAGAAAGATGAGATAGGAGTCCAAGCTAGAAACACTACTTAATCTGAGTACAATTACTTAACATAGATACAAAACTGGTTTTCCTAGATTAACCCTCTCCTCTGAATCATTGGAACAAAGTCATGAAAATAGATTGTTTTTCTTACTGCTCTGATTTGAGGAGGGTTTTTTTGGGGTGGTTCTTTTTTTCATGTGCAATTATGGAAAAAACAGGTGTAATTCATTGTGGAGGCTTAGAAAACCAAAGTTCTTGCTTCACAGAGTAGGGTAGTCAGACTGTACGTTAATATGTCTAATTGTCTTTTCTATGTTGATTTCTTCTCTTTCCAATCTTCATTAAGACTAGGTTAACTAAGATTGGTAAGGGTACCACAAAGTACAGATTTGTAAAAACATACTTTTGTATGTGTTAGTCAAGTACTAGATGACTAGTTTTTCAGTTAGGGAAGAATGCTTTCAGTCTTGGGGAAAAAAACAAAAAAAAGTGTTTCTATATAAAGCTAGAGAATTTATGGTATGCATATCAATGAATATAATTTTTATGGAAATTGACATAACAGTAATGGGACTCAACAGATGGAAAAAATTTTTCTTGGGCTGTGTGTGATATCCACTATAGCATCTAAATAAAACACCACATTTTGTTTAAAGTAATTAAGTCTGTTTAAAATTATTATAGAGGACCACTTTTTCCTGTGCCTACATCAATCACATTCAGAAACATTGTCAATATAAATCACTTTATCCATTATTAACAAGTCAAAGGATTTACCCGCACATTTCTCATAAAGCCTTGTCGTAAGAAACAGTGTTACAAGAAGCAACAGGAATCCTCACAAATTTCAGCTGATTTGCTGACAGTGTTTATTCTGTTGTTTTTGTAATGTAGTGTGTTGTCAATGGTGTGAATCAATACCTGAAAGTAGCTGAACCTCTCAGTGTGTTCTATTTTGCAGCTGGCTGAATGCTTACTGCAGAAGTTTGTAGTGATGCGGCATTAGAGGGTATTTTCATGACTTGAAGCTGGAAAGAAAAAACTAATTAATTAAAATTTTGTTGAGTACCTTCTGCAAATGAATTTAAAACAAACAAACAAACAAAAAAACCCAAAAAACAAACAAAAAAACCCCAAAAAACAAACAAAAAAAACCAACCCAAAGCTCTCATATGGTGAACTGATTGTAACAAGCAGCTGTGACTACCCAACTGCTGGGTCATTCCCTCTTCAGAGGGGTGAGAGAGAGCATCAGAAGAACAAAAACCAAAAACTAGTGGGTTGATATAAAAGCAGTTTAATAGGTAAAGCAAAACAAGAAACACGAAGCAAGGAATGAATTCATTGTTTCTTATTGGCAGGCAGATATCGGCGCTTCCAGGAAAGCAGGGCTGCATTATGCTTATGATTACTTGAGAAGACAAACACTACAGCCATGAACATCCCTCATTTCTGCTCCTTTTCTGCAGCTTTTACTGTTGAGCACATCATGGAGTAAGGCATATCCTATTGGTCATCATATATCAGCTGTCCTGGCCAGGTCCCCTCCCAGATTCTTGTGCACCTGAAGCCCGCTCACTGGGGTGATTAAGTCAGATATTGGGACACTCATAGAATTGTACAATGGTTTGGGTTGGAAGGGACCTTGAATGTTACCTCATTTAAACACCCCTGCTGTGTGCACTGACACCTTCTATTAGACCAGGTCACTCAAAACCCCATCCAGCCTAGTCTTAAAAACTTTCAGGGATGAGTATCCACAGTTTCCCTGGGCAACCCATTCCAGTGCCTCACCACCCTCATAATAAAGACTTTTTTCCTAATATGTAATCTAAACCTAATCTCTTTCAACTTAAACCCATTACCCCTCGTCCTGTCACTACATGCCATTGTAAATAGTCTTGTGTGGATACAATATTGCTGCTAGCAGGAATTTTTCCTGCTTCTTTCCAGTCCCACAAGATACTTTTCTCTCTCACAGAAAATATTAGCAGAGCTCTATAAGCTATGAACACCTGCGACCTTGCAGAGCTTTCTTAATGGTACAGTAGAAAAATATTTTGACAATGGATGTTTTAGGATTTTAGCCAATCACCCCAAGGGGTGGCTGATCCTTTGACCAATTAGACTATGAAGAAAAAAGTCTATAAAAGAGTTTGTAAAATAATTAAATAAATCAATCTTGCTGCACAATTCCTGCCTGTTGGATCTCTCCTCTCCTCCCTACGGCTGCAGGATACCGCAATAGTCTTGCCCCATCTTTTCTGTAAATTCCCTTCAGGTATTGGAAGGATAACCAAGTGGAGGGGAAAACAGATTGCTTCTAAAGCAAGGAACCTCAAACTTGAGCTCAGTAGGGGTGGTAAAGTAACAGTCACATTCCCTTTGTGATTTTCATCACAATTGTCATGGGTTAGCAAGCATAGTCCCGGAAGTGATGTTGTTACAAAGAGGTACTTACAGCTTCCTCTATGACCTGACAGAACCTATCAACTGGGTAGTTTGAATGCAGACAATTTTTTAAGCCACTTAGAATTTTGACCATGTCTGTGGTCCACATTTAAGAATGGACAAACCTCAGGAAGCTGGCTCTCTTGTGTCTGGCTGGGGGACAGGTAACTGGGCTGGGCCTATACAGGGCCCTGTGCCGCCCTGCCGGGCCCTGCCGGGACCTGCTTGGGCCGGACCCGGGCCAGGCCAGGCCACAGCCATCCTGGAGCCGATGGGCCCTGGTCCACCTGAGGGCCCCGCTCCCCCCTCTCCCCCCAATTCCTGTTGCGTGCAGGCGGCGTGGCCCAGCTCCCTCCCTCTACAGTGTGGCTGAAGATTCAGCTGAAGCTGCCCTGCTCTCCAGCAAAGATCATGTGACCAACAGCGATAAGCGACATTCCAGCTGCAAGGCCCGGGTGAGATTAACCCTTTTAGTGCTGTGAAGAGCTTTTGAAAACCTGAGGGAAGAGAAAGAGGAGATGCTTAAAGCTGAAATTCTGTTGTAAAGCTATGGTAGTGATAGACTATGATATATCAGAGTACCTGTTGTAATTTCATGAAAGCCTGGGGGGTTGGAGTGTTCAACTTGTACTTGTGAAGAAAAGCACCTGTGCTGGAATAAGCAAATGCTGAAGCAGCTGTAATCTGAGGAGAAGTTTGAACAGGGAGAGATGGAAGTGATGAGGACTCTTGCTCCAATCAGAAGGAGAAAGACCTCTGTTCCTAGAGATGCTCCCAGAGATAGTCCTAGAGATGAAGGTGATGAGGACCCTTGTGTCCCAGGAAAAGGAGAGGGCCTCTATTCTTAGAGATGAAGATGCTCCCAGAGATGGGTGAAGAGAACTTTTGTTTCTGAATGGCTCATCCTTAAAATGGTACCCCAGTAGCTACAGATTGGACCCTCGAAAGCAGTTAAGCAGTTGTGGGAAAAGCTGCAAGTCGGGGGAAGGGACTCTCACATGATGTGAGCAGAGAACCAACCCAAGCGGCTGTCTCATGATACTGGAGCCATGAGAGGACCTCTCATGGAGATGTCTCCATAGCATGAGCAAGAGAGACTCCTCTCCCTAAGTGAACTGAACAAGGTTATTATGGAAGTGGTAAACTGACTGAACATCTCAAGGGCTGCCTTTTTACAATGGGAGAAGGGGAAAGGTGGCGGGAGGAAAAGTGTTCGGAAGATGTGGTATGATTTTATTATTTTTTCTTTTTTTCCTTCTTTTAGGTCTGTTAATAAACTTCTTTATATTCTTTTAAGTTTTGTGCCTGCTTTCCTGCTTTGCTTTCTCCTAATTCTTATCTCACAGAGGGTAAATAGTAATGAGTATTTTGGACCAAACCACTACAACAATGGATATAACTGAGTGCTGCCAACATTAACCACAATGCCACCGGTGCTTTGTGATATTGTGACACTCTTTCAGCAGACTCTTCTACAGAAAGATCCCACAGAGCATCTTTGAACCATGTCTATTTGATGCATGCTTAAATAATCAGTTTTTCGCCTTTGGGAGCTGTTTAAAGGTTGTCTATCCACCAAGTGCAAGTCCACCATATAAAATGAAAAAGACTGTTAAAAAATCTGTCTGGAACTGGATAACAGACCTAAACCAGAAAAAACTTGGGGGTTTTTAAGATTAATAGTATATTACAAAATTAAAACAATATGTTTCCACCTATGATGATGTGAGAAGTGGGAAGTGGGAAGGGATATGATTTACTGCATACTTCAAAAACTTCCTCTGTGAAAATCCTTGCATACAGTACAGCAAGAACTTGTGTTGTTATGAACATAGGTAGAACAGGCAGAGAGAACAATATATTAATGAATAACAGCTCCAATTCTAGAGTCAGATCTTTGGCTGTGTGTTTGGTGATGTTCAGAGAGCAGCAACAGTTATATTTGGCTTTCTAAATCTAAGTCAATTATGAATTCTAAGACTTGCTGTAAATCCCATCTGATATGTACAGCATTACAGAACAGAGATATAAATTACGACACTCTTATGTCTTAAAACTGCAAGATTTACATATATACAAGGAATATAAATTTTATTAGGTGTATTTCCTAAATCCTTTTCTGAAGAAGGGAATTCCTTCATGGATCAGACCTTAAGTATCACAACAGAACCTTCACTAAAGGCTTGGTTCATTAGAGTTCATAAATCATCAGTGGCTTCAATGTGTCTGACTAGTGCAATGGTGTAATGGAGCTTTGCTAATTTAACTGAAGTATCTGACCTGTATCTATTCCAGAGCCTTCTGCATAAGAGACTACCCAATCAAATAAAACTGCTTTAAGATGTGGTGTGTGTTTTAGTCCAAAGAAATTAATGGGATCACTTGGAGATGAAGTATCTGAAAGGCAATGAAACTATATTTTTCAAGTCCTTATCTCTAATGATAGGTTTACGATTTCACTGTCCTGTAGAGGCATCAGAGGCAGCAAAGACAGACCTATGTGACTGAACATATAAGCTGATCTGACTTTCCAGTGACTGATTGTGTGCACAGACAAAGCAATGATGACACAGAGTCAATCTCCTAACAATCCCATTGCAGCTGCAGAGCATTGTGCAAATATTTAGGAAAAAATGACAAAATCATATTAAGGATAATAAATATGTTTTCATTCCACTTCACAGTTGATAAATTATTAACAGCTTAACTTTTCCAGATGACGTGCCTATGCAAGGGAAGCATCACTAACTTTCAAGACTCTCTAGACTCATTACCTGGCAGCAGTCTCCAGTTGCTTTCCCCTGGTACCTGAGAACCATAACTCAACAGGATAACTGTCATGGCAGAAGACTAAAGGACACTTTAAAATATGTCATTAATTAATGAGTCCACGCATGGCACAGTAAATGCACTCTGTACAGTGACTGGAGGAAGAATTTATCTTTTTCTCGATGGAGCTTTTGCTCAGTGAAGTTACAAGGGAATTAAATATTCAGGACAACCATACTCCTGCATAGACCCTAAAGAGTATTATCGATGTCAAATATATAACTTAGTAGGTCAGAGCAAATGGTTTACTCATGTGACTGGAATATTCTGCTAATATTTTCAATAGCAATTGTTTATTTGAAACAGAGAATGTTTTTATTAGCCAGCAAAATATTAATCATAGTAGAAGATGTTCACAAAGCAATAAATATGCTGGAGGTTAAGTATAAAGTATTTCTACATCAATTTTATTTGGATATAAAATTCTTCATTTAGATTATCAAATAACACTGCTGTTGATTAATGCAACTATATGATTTTACATGCAATACTTCAAATTCTACTTGGCCTAAGAGACTGATTTCATATTCAAAATCAAGCTATTAGGTCAGATTATGTTGAGAAAGACAGATGGGTACCTACAAGGTGCAAAATACTCTACAGTCAAGTATCCTAAGTGATCTTCTTCAGCAGCCCACCTTTTAAATAGGGCAATAGACTAGATAGAGACATAAAGAATATTGATAGTAGCTTTGGAGAAAAAAGCTAAATGCTTGCAATTTATTCTTTGCTACCACCTGAGAATATAGCTGCCCAAAATCAAGTTTAGTAACACCCTATGTGGGAAAAAAATAATCTACCTCATGATAGATAAATTAGATAAGTATGTGTTGCAGTGACCGCTGCTGTCCACTGCCCAGGCCAGCTCCAGCGGTGCGCGGCAGGAGTGGGGAGCAGCTGGAGGCACGGAGCTTTAAGGCTGCTCCTCTGAAGCCTCTGCTCTACCCAGGGGAGCTAAGGCTCCAGACACTGTAGCAGTCAGCAGCCCTCGAGGAAGGGAAAGATAAAAAGTAGCAAGGAGGCTTGCCAGGGAAGGTAATCCAACTTTATTGAAGGGTATCCACGCAGGACAGGCAACAGTTGAAGGGCAACCATACCTTATACAAGGGGGGTTCAACAGGAGGAGTAGCCCAACTAGGGACCAATAGGCGGATCAGGAGGGAGGGATGCTGGAGGGAAGGACTCATATCTGGTCCAATGGTCTTGGTGGGTGGAGGGAGAGGGGTCACATGCCCCAATGGGGCGTTGAGGTTTAAGGGATTTCCAAGAGGGGCGGTATCCGAGTGGGCTGGGTCTTGGGGGACTGACAGGGACCATATAAGGGTAATTAGAGAGGGCTTTGGTGACAGACACAGAACAGTCCAGAACTCCGGGCAGGGTGTGGGTGATTGATAGGGAAGGTGCCAGAACAAGGGGAGGGGATAGCCATATTTGGGAGCACCGGGGAAGCAGCTTGGATCTGGGACAGACCAACTGGGAACAGAAGTGGGGAAGGTAGGGACGAACCATTAGGGTACAAAGAATATACAAAATACAATAAAAACATTGCATCACCACAAGCATGATTTCTAGCATTTGCCATTGCAATCGGTGCAGGCAGCATGTCATGTCTATCAATACTTAGGGAACTAACATTACAAAACCATGAAATTAAGATGTAAAATTTTGAGACATGGCAAGGAAATTACTGGCGGTGCAGCCTTAATCAAAAAGGATTGTATGTATCACAGAGAAAGACTTTCTTTTAGATGTGTTTAACTTCTGTGTTCCACACTTCTTTCTCGTCCTATCACTTCTGCCTGTAAAGACAAGACAATCTCATGTTCTAAAAGTGCATTTACTGATGTACTTTATTGGTTTATGGAAATATGAAGATGTTAGAAAGAAAAATGTGGCAAAGTATGTAAATTTGTTGCTCTAAATTGCATGGAAATCTTTAAACACTAAATATTTCTCACAAATGTCATTAATAAGTTATTCTTCTTCTGCACCTTTTTCATAATCTATACTTGCAAAACACTGCTGGTTAATTATATAATCTGAAAAGAGTGATAGAAGTTAAAAATCTTTAATCAAGAAAGAAAAGGAAAAAAAAAAATGACCAAAATACTTTGTGGTTTGACCAGCATCATATCTTAAAGGTTCTTTTTCCTATGGAGATGAAAAAGAAAAAATAAGTCTAAACTTTACCAATTGCAGCTCCTATTTGAATAAAGAATGCAATAAAAGCCAAATATGTTTATTTGATTTCTTTTCTAAAATTACTTTGCTTGCTCTTGTATATATCATGTCTACCTCTTCAGATAACCAATTCTATGTGTTTTGAAGAAGTTATTTCTCTAGTTAATCAAAACAAATGACTTCGTTAAAAGCATACTACTAGGATATGAGGATATTTTTGTGTTAAATTGCTGTTACCAGCAAAAAAAAGTTGTGTTTAACCTTGATTTTTTGACAATTGGATAACTCATTATAAAGCAGACATCAAATCAGTAGAAAGACTGACATTCCCTGCTACTGACACTTCCCCTAATTAAAGTAATGATAATTTATTTTTTACTAAAATACATTTACATAAGTGAAATGAAACCATCAATGAATAGCTAAATGTAGACTTAAAATACTAGTGAACATAAAATACCAAAAATATGAAAAGCTATTCAGAGCAGTTAAAAATTCCATATTTTCTAATACACATACTCAAAAAACCCAGATATGAATAAGATGATGAACATGATTATAACTACCTTCTATGACTATAATTACAACATGAATACAACATAAAATTTTAAACAGATGCCGAAACACTTGTTAATCTAATAGATAACAATTGAAATTGTAAACACAGATGTATTTTTGACTTGTACTTCCATGCATCCTTCTAGGCTATGGAGCATAATAACACTTGTTGAAAAAGAGACACTACAAGAAAACAGTCCTTCTTATCCATTCATGCTGGAACTTACATCATTTCAGCACAGAAAAAAATGGAAAGAGATTTTGGTACAATATCAGTCAAAATAGCTGGAGAAAAGAACTTGTAAATATTTTAATCATTAAAGAAATGCCTTGTAACAGTAGAATGCAGAACTTGGTTGATTATTCTCTCCTTTTCTCTTCCTATGACACATTAGAATTGAAGCTTTGGGGGTTTATTAAAAATTTCATGTTCATTATGGGCTACCAGGAAACATTTTGCAGTCTGCATTATGCAATATAGACATTCTGTAGATTTTTTGAAAGCATGTGTATACAGCAAAGTTTCTGGCCATTGAAAGGAGCTGAGCTATTCCTTTTCCCTTCTACATTTCTAAATAGACAAGCCTGCATACAAAAGTTAGAAATCTCATATCCAATTATACTAGGATTCTCTTTCATAGAAATATTTCAGCTGTCTCATCTCTACATCCTTCACTTGCTTATCCAGTCATGAACAAAAAATATATATTTTTTTAAATGGTCAAAGACATAAAATAGACTGTAGTCTGATTAATTAAGTGAAAAATACTAGTGCCAAGTAGTGGAAAAATGGCTGAACATAAAACTAGAGGAAACTGAGAAGTTATTTTCACATCCTAATAGAAGTTTTAATGGTATGGAAAGTATAGGGTAAAACACAGCTGATACTCACTGGATGGGATGTAGCTGGCATGTTCAAAACCCATTCCACAATGGTTCCCCAAACACACAGTCTACAACCACGGCACCTGCACTCAAGCTCCACCCAAACAGAATGAAATAGTATAAAAGGAAGTTGAGAATGTGGAAAAGTTAGGGAAGACTCCATCCTGGCTACTGGGATCAGTAGATGGGCTGAACCTCTCTCTCCCCCATAGGGACGCCTATTGGGTAAGAACCACATCCTCTGTGCATTGAATACTTTTATTATGGATTAGAGCTTGTCTGTGCATTCCTTTGAATATATTTTTGCAGTCCGTTATTAATGCTGACAATCTTTGAATCTTAACCTCTCACAATTTTATATTAATAAAGAGTGTTATTCTGTAAACTGTTTGTGTGAGTCCTTCATGGGTGCTGGCAGTCTCTGGAAATGGGTGACATACTGGAACAAAGTGGAAGACACACTGAAAGGTCATAAGGTGGGAAGACCTGCTGAGGGGTCTCTCTTAGGTGTGTGTCCCTGAATACACAGCCCTCTGATCCAGCAGGACTGGTCACTGAAGGGTCCCCATAGCGGGACACTGACAGACTGGTCAGCCACAAAGGTTTCAGCTTTCCTGGGGTGCTGACAGTCAAATCAAACATGAAGGGTGTTGCTGCCTGTTCTGAGCTTCCCCTCCCCCTCCCCAAGACACTTGTCTCTGCCACGTGCTCTGAGCTCCTTTGTTCTAAGCGTGGGCAAAACAAATGTTACTCAAACTTTTTAGTAGCGTCTGATTGGCCAGTTACCCCGGGTCCGCCCCCAGTCCTCCCCTTTCCCCTTCTCCGAATAAAAGAGACAATGAAGGGAGGCCCCCCGTGCTCTTTTGGCTCTGCTATCCTGCCTGTGAACATCTCTTGTTGTCTGTCTCATTTGAAAACTTCTAACTGCAGGAAACTGAGCAAGCAGGGAGCTGTATTTCTCCCTCTTTGCTTCTGCTGATGGTATTTGCTTTGCAGCTAATACAGGTACCGATTTTAGAGCTACTAAAGTGCTAGATCGCCCGTGCTACCTCTCTAGGCTGCTCGAGGCTTTCTAAGGCATTAAACCACTAGCCTAGGCGGTAAAAGCTGAAAGATACCTTCCACAGAAGGGTCAAGAAAATCTCCCCTTTTCACAAAAGACATACATTTTCATTTTGGTGTAAACCACAACAAGAATAAAAAGTGCTTAAAATAGTTTTCATTTTGCCTGTGAAAGACCCAAACCAGTCCAGTCTCATGTTTAGACTTTAATTTCTTGGTTAAACATACTAAACATTGTTTAGTACGGCCACTAGGGGAAAAGAAGCCGGAAAGAAAAGGCCAGAAAACAGAGAATTTCTGTGTCAACAAACATTCTGTATGCCTGCCATAGAATAAATCCTGTACACAGAAATTTAATATTCTAAAGGAGATGTTGCAATTTTAAAGGGAAGGAGTGTGACTGAACAAAGAATCAAATTAGCACCTAGAGACCTGTTGATGGTTTCTAATGAGGTTACGTCTATCACAGATTGCAGTCAGGGGATGGCAGGTTTGGAGATAAGTTTACAGTATGTGCATGACAGTTACCTATTTTCTTTAGTTGCTTTACTTCTAGTGGTAAAATAAACATTACTTGTGTCTGTTTTGTCAGTTGTACCCATAAGTGCTCACCAGCTTCTTGAGGGAAGTAATGCAGTATTTGATCTAGCCAATATCTACTAAAAAGCTCTCATTACAGAAGGAGTTGACACAAAAAATCAGAGAACTGGAAAATACAAATTCTATTTGATAAGTGGAAGGAGCGACCTGAGAGAGAGCAGTAATGACCCAGAAAGAGCAGTGCCTCCTTTCTGGTCAGGTATGAATCTTTACTTCTGAGGTACTGGGCCTACTGGAGTTGAAGATAATCCAAAGATTTCTACCTTTCAGAGGATTTCTCTGATTAAATTACAGATTAATTACACATATTCTAAGATATATCTCAGGTATTGAAATAGCTCCTGCTTTCAGCAGCAGAACTCATGCGAGGGTCAGTGACTGAAGGCTCCAGACTGCAAGGAATATCAATGGACTTCCAGTAGTTATAGTGGTGGATGGGCAGAGTTAAAATACACACACAAACAAAACCCACTATTCCATCACAAACAAAGGAAGTAAAACAGAAGTTGCAATTTTACTGTTCATTTGTCTGATGCCATCAGATGCAGAACATAAGTAAAGTTTGGCAGAAGTTCAAGGGCACTGGATTTTAAATTTGTAAAGGTTATGTAAATTTCTTTGAATACACTACAAAGAACGGTTACACATAACTCAAAATTGTAGTTGAGGGGATAATTGAATCTTCTCACCTACAGGATATTCTTCCGCTGTGCACAGGCTGTATGCATGTTCCAGTGTAGTGAATTATTTTAATTGCTTTTGACAAATTAAGATGCACTCTTTCATTGAGTCAGTCAGCTACAGCAGATTGGCTGAAAATGACAGACGACATGATAATGATAGCTAAGAAATTAGGCATACGAGAAAGGTTCTTTAAAACATACCCTGTAACTACTTTGTGTCACAGCAGCCTTTCTTGTCAACGTGAGCTTTATTAATCAACACAGACACAGGGAAACATCCTTAATAAATGAAAAGTGTGGAAGCTACCTGTTCCTTCGGAGGTCTATAGGACTGTTAAGAGGCAAAGAAGAATCAAACCTATATTTTCCATTTTAAATGAGAGCAGATGTACTGTTTTCAACAGTTAAGTATGGTTAGGAGTCAACAGAAAGCTCAACAGATTCTTTGCTTACTGCTTCTTCCTTGTTCTACCTAAATTTGTCTGGAAATGCTAACTGAAATCTAGAGGCATTCTGAAATTCTTGCATGTTAAAGCATTCTCTGTTCTTGTTATGAGCTGACAAGAGGAATTTCAGATGCATTGATCCACGGGGCTCTTTCAGACAAGATGGAGTAAGGTCATAAAAGGAGAGGAAAGAACATAGATCCTGTGCAAGCTGCTTAACATTACAAGAGAGAACAGAAAGAATACGACTATCTATTTGACCTTCCACTGCTCTTTGTCTCCTCATCTCTGGTGATACATATTAAAATAATTTTTACATATGTAATATGTTGTGGTGGTTTGACCCCAGCCAAGAGCCAAGCCCCACACAGCCACTTGCTCACTCCCTCACCAGCAGGATCAGGGAGAGAAGAGGAAAAGTAAAAGCTGGAAAACTCATGGGTTGAGATAATGAAAGTTTAATAGGGGGAAAAAAGTCCATGTACGCAAGCAAAGCAAAACAAGGGATTAACTCACTGCTTCCCATGGCAAAGCAGATGTCCAGCCACCTCCAGGAGAGCAGGGCCCCATCATGCTCAATAGCTCAATAGCTATTTGAGAAGACAAATATCATCACTAGAAACATCCTTCCCTTCCCCCTTCTTCCCTCACTTTATATCCTGAGCATGATGTCATATGGGATGGAATATCACTGTGGTCATTTGGGGTCACCTGTCCCAGCTGTGTCCCTCCCTCCCTCAGTCTCCTCACCAGCCAGGCCATACAAAAAGCAGAAAAGGCCTTGGCTTTGTGTAATCCCTGCTCAGCAATAACAAAAACATCTCTGTGCTGTCAACCCTGTGTTCAGCACAGATCTCAACACTGGACAGCATGAAGAAAACCAACTCCACCCCAGCCAAAACCACCACATATATACACATATATTTTCTTTCTAGCATCAAGAAGTTATTAGGGGATGAATATTTATTGATGTAAGACTTTCAAGAAGCTCAAGTGAATTGGTTTTTTGAACAGAATGAATCAAACATTCTCTAGTTGTGTATGTAGGAAAATGTAAGTTTAATCTAACAGACAAAATAATTTCTAGGGTAAATATGTAAAAGCTGATGCTGGAACAATTATATCACTTTTTGTTAATAAGAAACTTAACCACAGAAAGAGCATACCAATGGCAGTGAATTTCCCTTCAGATGAGTTTGGAGAGAAGACTGTGTGAGAAAGAGGTAAGATGTTAAATCCTGCAGCTTGCTTGACTGCAACAAAACCAGAAAGCAGAGCATAATCATTTAATCATTTAGCAGGTCAAATTACAAGCAGGCCTGATTGGTTATGGACCAGACAGAGGAGTCTTGTTAAATCTTTCCAGGGTAGTGAGGTAGGTGACACAGCACTCATGGACTGCTTAACCACAACAAAACCTCTTAGTATTAAAGCATTGAATCACTTGTGGTGTGTTTCATGGGAAGGCTGAGAATTGTCCTGCTGCTCAGTGATTTGGAATGCTAATGGATTCCTGGAAACTGATTTCCAGTGCAGGCCTGCTACCAGCCTGATGAAAAGTTGCTCTGAAATTTAGTTGCTGCACAGCTGTGGAAGGATGAATATACTGGGCTGTATGTGTAATACTTATCACATAACAAACTGACGTGCTGAGTCACAGAAGCCTGTTACAAATCACGTTTATCAGGCACTTCTGCCCTGACTGCCTTTGCCCTGTAATTCCTTTCCACAGTCTGTTCAATCATGGAATACCAGGTTGGAAGGGAATTCCAGAATCATCTGGTCTAACCTTTCTTAACAAAAAACATGGTCTAGAAAAATTCACCCAGCACCTTGTTTATTTTAAGTTGCTTAAGTTCTTTTATAAATTTCAGTGAGTAAATCTTTTGCATAAATGGTTTACAAAGAAACAAGTTTTCTACATTAATTGTGGGATATATTGAATTGTGGAGTAAACAATGTGGATGTTTTGATGCAGATTTGAATGACTTAAAAAAAATTATCTGTGTCAAGGAAATAATCCAGCCATCCTTATAATATTCTAAAAAATCTGAGGGATAGTTTTTGTTAGTACCTTTACTCAAACCCACCATATTTTCACTTTGTATTTCTGTCTTACATGTCAAGCAAAGTAACGGTCTCAGAGCCCACTTGGTCTCATGACCAAATGGGAGAAAAGGACATGGACCATGACTCTCCCTGTACGGGGAGAAGAACAAAGAGCCAGCAACAATGTATTCAAGCTAGGAATAAATCCAGAACCTTTCTGCCTGGCCATGTGCCCAGCTTCCACCAGCTTCCACCCCAGCAAGGGGGTCAAGATTTCTCAAGAATCCAGTTGTGGGAAAAGTAGGAACATTTGCTGCTCTGGCTGCTAACAAAAATCTGGCGTCAATACCTTTCTTTGATCCTGCAGTTCATTAATAATAATTTTCTTCTGTAGAGAACAAAAAAACCCTCAAAACTGTGCAAACTAGAATATTTTTTTTCCTATTCTGGATCATTTTGTTAAATCTTTACTAAAGAGTAATCAAAGACTATTTAGAAGGCTGTAGAAACCAGATTGCAGCTCTGGTGTGTTACACATTTTATTAATACTAGTGGTAAACAATTAACAACACAAGTGTTTTAATCAACAAAAAGAAAGCAGGTGCTACAGGAAAGATTGACTTCTCAGTGAGAAGTGACTTGCACAAAATCACTCAGTCACTTTGCTGTTGCATCCAATCATAAACATAGGAATCATATAGGAAAACCACCAGGAGCAGAAGGCACCTACCTGAATTTCCAGTCAATGTATTATGCTAGTCTTTCTCTCAGCATCATAGTTTCTTATAAAAAGCAGGAAAGTGTTTCTCAATTGAAATTTTATCTTGTCTCTTTTAAGTCAACAGCAAAATTTTCATTCACTTAAGCAATGCAAATATCAGGCTTGATTGTCCTAAGTAAATTAGCTATAAGCACTAGAGTAGCACAATCTGACCTTCACGTGTAAAGTGCATATATATGAACTTTCCACAGATAAATTAATTGGAAAAATGATTAAGAGGAAAAATGGACTTAGCATACTTACATCACCCCTGCATTATGCTAATACTTTTTGCCACAGCAACATCAATCTGATGAGTCATTAACACACTCTATCTCTGAAGTGATGTACAGTAGCACTGATGATATGTTAGTTTAAATCATTGTCAAAATGGTACTACTGTAATGCTGCTACATTCATGATTTGATCTAATGTATTGCTGGAGAAGCACCATGCTGATTACATGCCAATGTAATACATTATTTTCCTGTCACTGTGTGGATACCTGAGGATATTATGTAGAATAATCCATGGAAAAGGAAGGAAGGCAATCTGACTGAAAAAATCTCTTAGAGAAGAACTTCTTTAAGTATTCATTAAAATGGTGTCTTCTTATTTAGCCACAGAGCATTTAAGGAAAATAATTTTGCCATAATCAAGGATAGAGACATATAAGTTTTCTAAATTCTTTTTGCAAATAAGACAGTAAGAAATTAAAGAGTGATGCTGATTTATATTTTTATTTATCTACAAAGCAGACCAAAAAAAGAATTAAAAGCACATGAGCTAGATTAGTGGAAACTGAGGTAGTTAACGAGTGACCCCAAAGACACCTTACACATTGGCTCTTTGGACAATACAAAGCACATGGCCTTGGCGTGCAGGTGGATAGCTAAGGGCTGTCAAGAGACATTTCTCCTTACCCCTAACCTGGTTAACTCAAACAATTTCTCTCTTCCGGACTTTTCAATGAAGCAAAACAGCAATATGTTGAGGTGCTTCGGATTCATACGTAAGCATGTGGGAGGAGGATTAACAAAGGTCTCTGACTCTGTTTGGAGCAAGCTGTTTGGAGACACTTTGAATTCCTACAGGGGATGCTGACCCAAGAAAGCCCTAAAGCTTTGGTATTTTCCTTTCCTCCCAGGAGACCAAGGACTTCATATTTTTTGACAAGGAAAGTCTAGAGACTTGAATGACCTTTCTTGAGAGGATATCCACACAAGTTTCTAATTCAGGCAAGAAAAACTCCCTGGAGCTCCAAACTTTGGGCGTTCTGAAATTCCTGACTTCTCACGTCTGTATTTTTATAAGCAATTATCTGTCATGAATCACTTTTTTAATACCTTTTTGCAATACTTTTGCCATCACTGCCTGTCAAAAAATGTTAAGAAAAAAAAATCCTCTTTTTAGATGTCCCTTCCCCAGATGAGTTCCCTGTGCATGTTCAATGTGCAAAAATCATTAAAAAGTCTATGACTTACTGCTGACACAGTCGTCTCTAGTAGTCTCTGCCTTAAAATTCAATGTGCTTGCTTCTATCCTGCTGTAAGGGTCAATACCAAAATAATAATAAGAAAATCAAAACTAGGTATGTTTGCATTTCCTGGTACAGCTCATCAGGAACTAGTCACAACCTCAAGAGCTGCTCAAGCTCTGGGAGGCCACAAGGTCAGACTTCATGGCAAGCTGAACTATTCAAAGCTAGTGACTTATATTCCCCATTTTTATGCTAAAAAAAAAAAAATTAAATCCAAATATGAGTCACTCTGTAGAACAAAGTGTTTGAGAGAGAAGAGAAGCTTTTTTCTCTTTCCAGGCCTATTCCTGCTTTAGTATGTTTGGGTTTCTGCTTCCTGCAACAGTTTTCAATAGTCTCATGCCTTTACTGAAGCCTTTCTTTTATAGCAATATGTCACTGTAGAGAATTTCATTTTAAAATATCATGAGAGTCTAAAGCTTCCATTCCTACTGCTATGGTCACTGCTACAGTGACCTGTGACCCCAGTTAAAGCTATTTCAGACTTTCTTGTTCCCTTGTAGCCAGAACAGATGTTAAGGCAGTAGAGCATTGTTTGTGATACCTTTTAACTTATTTCTTAAACACCTGTTTTTCAATCAGACCAAGAAGTATCTTTCTCTTCCATGGGGAAGTTGAGGTGGCTGTCTCTTAGAGTGATTGTGGAACTTATAGGAAGCGACACTAGAGATTCAGGATGTGGGAATATTTCTATTTAGCAAGTAATCATCAATCATCTTCTGCTGTGCTGGTGGAAGTGACATATTCTGTATGAGATGGGAAATTAATGTCTTCATCATTTTCATATTGAACATTTTCAGGAACTTCCACAAAATTAGCAATGTTAGTCCCTAGTTACTGGCCAGATTTGGGGTAGATAATTATGCCTTTCTAACACAAAATTAATTCTTATGTTTCATCTATGTACTTTTACTTGCTGATCTGCTTAGTGCTCTTGTAGTTGGCTGGGTGATTATTGTGTTCCCTGAAAAAATGGCCACCTGACAGCAGCAAAAAAATGATACTTAATGTAATTCCACAAAGGTTTTACTTAAATTCTTTCTACTTCTGAGACTTGCCTGAGATTATCTCAAACATAGAGTTCAGCCTAAAGACCATTCTAAAACCAAGAATATTTTGCTTCAAACACTCTTGGCTCTTACATTTCTACAGTACGGCTCCAATACATTTCCCAGTTTATCTAATAGAAGACTGAAACCAATCAAAAAAATCCCTTAGAAAAAATGTAAATAATTGGCACAAGTAATAGTAAAATTTGCTACATGCTAGGTTCATCGGGAATGTCTATGAAAAATTGCCTGACAAATATATTATTGTATTAATCTGTACATATTCCTGAAATATGACTTCTGCTGTTTGAGAAAAAGGATAAGGAAGAAGCAGGGGGTTTATACCCTTGGTATCTCCTGCCTAATATGCTGTCACAAATTTGACTGCTTGAGTTAGTGGTACACATGTCAGTGGGGATCCCAACCCAAAGTTTATTTGATGTCTCTGCAATTCCTGCTGCTCACACAGGATGCAGTGACTAGAATAAAGACTCACAAAAAACAGTCTGCTGTGGATTAGCTATAAATATAGAACTGTTGTTACCTGTGTATAACTTTCTTTATAACAAAACCGAGCAGACAGCTTGACAGTCTAGCAACAGTGCAATAGGTTATTACACAGAAATCCACGTGTCCTGGGTTCCTTACTAAAACAAAGCTATTCATTCCTTCTAAAGCCGAACAAGGAATTTATTAGTGGAAAATAAATACTTTAAAACTTCTCTCCCTATGGAAAATCTCTGTCTCTCACACATTCACTGTGGAGTTTTTCCCCAGAGTAATCAATACCTTGGTCTTCTTTCCCACTGCGAAGGAGTAGATGTATCTTCTTACTTCGAAACTGAGTGTAACACAAAGCTTCTGTGTGCACAGTCCTTAGAAGTTCCATCTAAAACAAGAAGGCAAACAAGAAAATGATGAGAGTTACATCCAACCACAAATCTTTCCGATAGATGAGATCTGTGCAAAAAGCATGCTCTGAATGAAAAAAAAAAAAAGAAAAAGTGAGATGTCTTGCATTATATAGGAAGAACTATTCAAGGTTTCTCTAGCCAGATATTAATTCCATTCTTTACCAACTGCTGATAGTGGTTGCCTAAGGAAGAATTTAAGACCAGGACAAGTATACAGTGATATTTATCAAGTGTGTTCTCCATAATTTGAGAGTCTGTGAGTTAGTTTTGCATTTTTGTAATTCAGGCTTAAAAAGAATTCAATGAAATCTTCCTAGCCCTGAAGGGAAAAGGGAGAGTATTTCTAATGAATACTTATCAGAAAAAAAATAAATTAAAAAGAAGAAGAAAAATACCCCCAAACATCCCCACCTGCTCCCTAAAAAATCCTAGCCAACCAAACCAACCAACACCCAACAACCAAACACCCAAGATTACATAACAGAAAGGAAAGATGTCAGGGTCAGAGTAAACCTAAATATTGTCACTTTTTTATAAAATAAGAGAGGAGTGAGGGGAGGGATATTTTGCATCCGGATGCTTCTTAATCCTCCACAGATTCCATTTTTAGGTAAGAGTGCTTGCTACGTACAGCACCATTTTTGACAGTAGGGGAAACAGCATTCATCATTTGCTGCTTCCCTAATCCAACAGGCAGAATTAAGGAGTTGCAATAACTGAATAAACTGAAACAGTACACCTCAAGAACACCAAGAAGTAGCACTGATTTAGTTTTGTAAAAAAAAAGACACTTCCTTCCATTGTTATGAACATAATGATAGTAATTTTACCCTTCCGTTATTTTCTCCATGTATGGAATATGACTCGAACTTTTAAGTCTAGGTGAAAGAAGGAGTATTTTTAAATTGCCAGTGGATGTGACCCACCTTTTTTTCCTGAAGCTGGATTTCTGGAGCAGGAATCTACAGGAAGCATATTAGTCAAAGCAATATTCTACTGTTATGAAAGGAAGAGCCAAACCTAAATGCTTTCTCCAAGAAAACAAATAAAATTATACTCACAACAGGAAAACATCTAATATGTCTGGTTTTATGTAAAGATTTTCTTGCCAGGTTTACTTCCTCCAGGAGACAACAAAATAATTGCTGCACATCAGCTTTCTAGTGCTGCTCAAACACAAGTATCCCTGCAGCCTGCTACTGTATGTACAAATTATTTTGTAAATATTTAATGTATTTCTAATCATTAAAAAATATAATTAATCAAGGAGAAGGTTTTTTGGATCAAATTGAGAGTAATTTAGAAAAGGTATTTTTTTAACATTCCGGTTCTTTAAAAATACTTATTTTATTGTATTCCAATCAGTATATGCAAATGTTTGCTTTAATTAAAGTAGCACTTATCTATTTACTTAAATTTTTGCAGTGGTTGCTGCTTTAAATCTGCCCTTCCATACAGAGCACCAAGGGCATTTCAAGTTTATTGAATGAACAGGCATTACAGGCTGATTTCCATACAGTGTTTTTACCCTTGTGAGGGAAGACATTACTTAAATTAAATGATGCCAATGTCAATACCATGTCATGGACCTTACATTTGTGTCAATGAATAATAATGTTTGGTGCAGGGTGGAAAATCTTCAGCGTTGTTTCTAGTCACTACAATTATTACCTAAAAAAAAATAATGGTCAAATTCTGCTCAATCGAATTTTATGGCTATCCTCGCTTGCCCTGTGGCTGCCGCGCTGCCTCTGAAACGTCGGGGTACTCCAGGCAGGCCTTCCGAAAGCTTGGTGTGCAGGGACATCTAGCGGCACAAGGATTGCAAACCTAAGGACAGGCTGATTATTCCAGAGCCTGTGACTCCTTCAGGAGACCCAGAGAGGGGCGACCAAGGAAAAGAATGTGAATTCTTCCTGCTTTCAGGGACTCTAAGGAAGATCAGGAACCACTTGTACTGTTAGCTTCAGATGCCCTTTCACCAAACGACCCTTGTTAAGAAGGTAACAGGGAAGAACCTTGCTAACATTTAAACCTGTCATGTTGCTCTAATTTCTTGTATCAGTGAACAAGTCAACACGTGGCACTGCTGAATCTGCAATCCAGGACTGCTGCTATTTATTCTAATGACAAGTGTCTGCTTTTCATTACTTTATGTCCTTTTCTACACAGGTCCATATCATCAAAATAACTGAACAAATTCCCTTAATTAGTTTTAAAATATGACTAACTTTAGTCATGTTTTGTTTTTTTTCTTTTCTTTTGGAGAGAAACATTGACTGTGAAATGACTTCTAAGTAGGCAAAGTTTGTTTATGCCTCTCTGTTTGAATATATGTGTTACTAAACAATTGCACTACATGAAGCATAAAGGGGTGATTAATTTATCCTTAGTTTGTGAAGGTAGAAACAGCTGAGAATTTGCTCCTTTGAACTAGACTTTTAGGATAGTTCTGACTCCCTCAAAGGCAGTACTTGATTTTATTGTAGGTAATTTTTTTATGCTGAAAGAACAGAACTGTCATTTCTGGACAGCAGTGGTTACACATTTTCTACATCTGATTGTAGCTTACTGCAAACAAACCTCACTGACATAAGGTGTCTCTCTGACTTTAGTGATAACCTGGTTTTAAATTAATATGGAACATACCCTGGGGCGTCAAATTATGCTAAGCCTTTTGACTGTAGGGAATAATAGGAACAAAAAAGGAAAAAATAGACATAATATATATTCATGTGAGCATATCAAATATTTCGACTGATTTGAAAAAAAGTGTTCAACAATGAAATACTTACTATGAGCACACAGAGAAAGTGAAAAAGAGAGAGAACACAGTTATGTTATGACCAGTTCCTTTATGTGCACCAAATAATTTAGGCTACATCAAAAGATAAGCAGATACTACTAAAGATATGATTTTGAAAGCCCATTTATATTATTAACACACTTTCCTTCTGCCATGCAAAATTTTCTGTAATCATAAAAGTTTTGCAATGTTAGAATGTAAAATTATAGGAAACAAAAGCAATGTAAATGGAGATAAGAGCCTGCACAATCTGTACTGATTTCTTGTAAATTTACTGAGATTATTTTACTGAATTAAGAAAATCCAAACAATAGTTTGGGGTGGGTTTTTTTTTTTGATTTTCCAATTGCAAAAAATATAGTCACCATTGTCCTGTAAAGGTTAATTCTCATATTACACAGCAAAAGGCTCCCAATCAGATTATTTCTATTGCCTCTGATTTTCACATTTTCAAAATGATGATGTTTTCTGGGAAGATACATCAGAAATTATCTTCAAAATTTGAATTATGAAGACCAGTCATTGATAAATCTACAATTCATAAAAATCCATAGCATCTTCAACTTCCAATATTGCACTTTTTCTGTAATATTCCTGTGTTGGTTTTGCATGGCCTAGTTTTTGGTAGCGGGGGCCACAGAGGTGGCTTCTGTGAGGAAGCTTCTGGAAGTTTCCACCATGTCCAGCAGAGCCAATCTCTGATGGCTCTGAAGATGGACATGCTGCTGGCCAAAACTGGGCCAATGAGAGAGGCTGGTAAAGCCTCTGTGATGACATATTTAAGAAGAAAATCAAAATAAAGTGCGTGCAGTTTTTTCTAGTCAGAGAAGAGGAGGTGAGAACGTGTGAGGGAAAACAACGTGGTGACACCGAGGTCAGTGCAGAAGGAGGGGCAGGAGGTGCTCCAGCCACCGGAGCCGAGATGCCTCTGCAGGCCGTGGTGAAGACCATGGGGCAGCAGCTGTCCCCCTGCAGCCCATGGGTCCATGGGGGATACAGAGATCCACCCGCAGCCCATGGGGGAGGTGCTCATGCTGGAGTGGGTGGGTGCCTGGAGGAGGCTGTGATCCAGTGGGAGACCCGGTGGAGACAGAGGGCCCTTGCTTCCAGTCTGGAGCAGCCTGTCCTTGGAGGGCTGCACACCATGGAAGAGAGACCCATGGCACAGCAGTTTTGGGAGGGCTGTGTGCCCGTGGGAGGGGCTCACACTGCAGCAGGTGCGGTGTGGCTGCTGCTCCTGAGAGTGGACCCACGCCGGGGAAGTTCACGGAGAACTGTCTCCCGTGGGAGGGACCCACGGCCTCCCAGGGGAAGACTCCTCTCCCTGAGTTATGGAAGAAAACCTCAGGTAATGAACTGACCAAAATCCCCAGCCCCGATCCCCCTGTGCTGTCTGTCAGTGGGAAGGAGGGAGGGGTTGGGCAAAAAAGGTATTCTTTAAGGACTTATTTTTACATTTCATTATCCTGCTCTGATTTTGTTAGCACTAAACTCACTTTGTGTCTTTAAGATGAGCTTGTTTTGCCCTTGGAGTGTTTTCTCCCAGTCCTTATCTCAACTCCTGAGCCCTTCATCAACTTCTTTTTCTCTCCTCCGCCCAGCTGTGGCAGGGGAGGGTAAGTGAGCAGCTTATGGGTGCCTGCCATTTGGCCAGTTTCAAACCATGACAATTCCTCATAATTCTTTCTTGCATCTGGTTGTGAAAAAAATTCATCCTTTAATTTTAATACAATATTAAATGCTCCAGAGCTCCATCTTTCATATTAAACAGCCATTTTTCTCCTTGACAATTCATTATATACCTGGCATCAACAGGCAAATATTTTATTCACATGCAGAAGAAATCTCTGACAGCTGATTATGCTGTCATATTTTCCCCTGTAACTCAACTTATCAAAACATTAGCCAGCATTCTTGTGAATCACCATGGCAATAGTCACCAGATGTAGTATATGCAATGAACTAATTTTGGATAATAAACTAGAAGCTACTTCAGGGGAATTAGGATTGTGAAGGACTGCTGTTTCACACATACCGTGATTAGTCTATATGAAAAAAGTAGATAATGGCCAAGAAATCCAAACAAATATGATATGCATATGAATGGTATGATATGATATATGAATATGAAGTTCAAATGAATTTGATCAAGATCTGTACCTCAGGTAGTTTAACAAATTATTTAACTACATTCATTGTCTTCAACATATATTCAATTGAGCAGAGTGCTCCAATCAGTATTATATAAAAACAGATTCTCTTCTGATGCTTGGCTGAGCATCACCACTGTTGTCCATGTTACTGGGAAGAGAATATGATACAAAACACTGAATATTTGATTTTTGCTTAAGTAACATTTGTATTTGTACAGCGATGGAAATATTTAACAGTCATTTGCATTACCATGTGACTGAGTAACTGAGACCAGATGCAATACTCAGATAATGGACAGGTGTTGGGTGAAACTCAGCTCTGTTGCAGGAAAACTAGCAAGTTGTAACCAAGAGTTCTTCCTCCATATTTGAGAGAAGAAAAGCAGTGATTTATTCTAGCTGTTCTATTATGTACAAATATTTACGAGATCACTACGGCCCTGGCTGCAACAAGTTCTGCAGTGTCCATCCTATCCCATTCCTCTCCCTTCCCCTTCTGGGACTGGGGAGTGAGGTCAGGATCACTTCTGCTTCTAGGTGGCAGTGACTTTGGATAAGGTTTGGGATCAGCCTTTATGGGTCTCCTCCTCCCATGAGGGCTGTGCTGGAGCTCAGCCCCTTAGCCCTGGCCATTGCCTGGCCTGTGCTGCAGGGATACCCTTTGCTGATCCTTGCCTTCCTGACTTATCAGACATTGCTTGGATAGTCATCCTGTGGCAGCTCTGGTGGGACCTGCTCTTCTGTCCTTGATAAGGGCTGCAGGATTATATTCCACATCAGGACTCTGCAACACCCCATGCAAAGTGCATAAATGTGTATGTCCCTGTGAGAGAGTGAAAGAAGGTGACACAGAAATGTTGCTTATAGCACTACTCTTTACCTGTACTGAACAGACCTGAGCCAGTGGGAGGAATTGTGGTAATTTCTGTCAGCAGCTGCTGGGTAAAGAGGAAAATTACTTGTTTCCGGTCTCTGCAGAAGCTTATGGGCAAAGAGCTAACTAGTCATAAATGGAAAAACCATGAATGGAAATTTTCAAAACTTCCAAAATTCCTGTTTTGAATTTTTTTACAAGCTTTTTTCTCTATTAAGGAGCAATAATTTAAAATTATTTCCTTCCCATGGAGCAAATTTCTGCACAGCTTTACTCTTTACCTAATCTTTACCAAAAAAAAAGCCCAGATATTCTGAAATTCAAGCCCAGACCTCTGAATAAGGTCTCCATAGCTCTTTGCTGTTTGATTAAATGAATCATGGCTCTTGCTTCAGTGTGAAGTATGAATAATGTATATTCATTTCCTAAAATCATCAGTTATGTAAAATAACTTGAGGGTGTGGATAGTGTGGGGGAAGCGTATCCCAAGACACTCAGCACTGGCCTGGTTTTACTCTGACTGAAGTTAGTGAGAATTTTGCAGAGTTTAACAAGAGCATCAGTAAGTTAATACAGCTTCCTTTAAAAAGTCTTTTCCTTAGAACTTCTAAGCCGCTTTCAAAGCCTGAAATGAAAAAACCCTTTAGAAGAGCAAAACTGCTGTATTATCATTATATTGAGACTGATTTACTTAAAAAAAAAACCAAACAAAACTGTTTAAAAGAAACCCTGTTTTCAATGACTTGGAAGAGTTAGGGCTCCTGAGAAGAGCGGTGTAAGTAAAGTTTAATTAAAAACTCATAGGTTAATATTTCTGTGTTTAGAGAAAATGGGGTTATACAAATCACCCTTTATTTTGCATACAGGAAAAACCTTTTAATCTGATATAATCTTCTGAACATAAATACTGCTCTTTTTTAATTTACATCAGCAATAACAATATTTTTTTTTTCTATGAGAATCTCAACAGTGGCACAAAAAGAATTAGAATAAATGTCATGCTGTAATTTCAGAGGTGATCAAAAAGTTAATATTAATACATAATGCTGAAACCACTATTTGGATTTCTGAATAACGTCTGAAGAAAGCACAAGGAAATATTTCTTTCATTTGTAATAAGCCTTAGCAATGGTATTTAAAAAAATCTAGGAAGATGGTTGAAGTTCAAAAGAAATTAAAGTCTGAGGTTTGAGGTACTGCAGGTTAACATGATTGGATAATGAAACTCTCTTAAATGTAAGAAAAGTATTAATCTGAGCTGCATTTTCTTGGTTTTTTCCCAAGTTTTAGCCATTTCCCATAATAGTATTTCCAAGCTACATTAAACTCTGCTGTTAAATTCGTGTTTTCTAATATGATAGCCAGCAACCTTAGGGCTGGATGGGAAGGAGAAAATTGCATAGTTCCCGGGCTGCTCCCTTGTATGTGAAAGGGAACTATTTTAGAGGGCTGGTGGGTGTATTCCTCTCTTAAAACACTTTCATTTGGACAACCTTAATTTCACTCAAATACCATAAGCAGTACTTATACACAGTTTATATGAACACATAGTTTATTCATGAACTAACTGCCATAGTTAGTTTTTCAACTAACATGAGTATGTTAGTTCAACATGAGTATGCTCACTGCTTTTAGTGCAGACACCTGATGAGAGTCACTGAAGGCCAAAGAGGTCATGAAGTTGTAGATGTCTGTAGTTCCACAGTATAGACACATCATCAGAATTGCTGAGTTGCTGTCTTTCAACTCTTTTACTCAGGATTTAATATATGTCAAAAATGGCAATTTTTTCTCTCAAATCCCGATGTTACTAATACCAGTTTACCAATTTCATTTGTGTCACTCAGTTGGTTTTGGGTTTTTTTTATCTTGAATGTCTTTAATTTATGAACAGTCAGTATTACAGCTTATTATTTTTATAGAATCCAGATCATTTGCAATTAAGGCACCTACATCTGTGCAGATTCCCATGAAGGGGAGACAGTGTCAGGAGAGGAACACAAGTTTTTAAAACCAAAGTCACTTATTTAGTAGGATAACTTTAATGAGGATCCCAAGAAAACTGTACAAGAGACACCACTAGGAAGAGGTGTCTTAAGCGGCGGCAGTACTTCCTCAGGAAATGAGTTCCTTCTCATGCTTGAATGACCATCACTGTTTGCAGAGCATGAGAAGGTGCAAAAGCAGATAATGGGAGAGAATTACATCTTTGTTAATATTGCCCTTAAATTTTTAATTAGCAGCAGAAGAAACCTCTCTGAAGTTATCTGTCATCTCCTACCCCTCGTTTTCTTCCCTAGTAGCAGGAATGAGAGTTGCCTTCTTGCCTCCACACCAATTTTAGAAGACACTACACGTTATTTAAAATACGTCTGTCTCCTCACAGCCCTCTTCTGCCACCCACAACTATTCCAACTTGTACACTTTACTTTCCATTGTTCCCTACTAATTACTCTTACCACACTGGAAATCAGCTGACCTTCTTCCTGCCCAGAGACATTTCATGTGGGTTGCATTTTCCCTGTGTAACTGATCAATTTTTGTAAGGCCCAAACACAGAACATAAAAGAGAAGCACTAAGGACTTGTGAATATATTTCAAAGTTATACAATAACTGATCAGAAGTAAGTAAATAAGATGTCATTCTGCTGCCAAGGGTTTTGTTCTCAGAGGGCAAGTTAAGTGTGATGGAACCCAGTAGCACAAGATCTAAAATTTATTTACTCGTAGGATGAGTACAAGGGTTAGATAGCAATTCTTATTCTATCTCATATTTGCACACACATAAGTCTGCATAGGCTGCCCACATCAGACAAGTTTTCTAGTCCAGCTGTGATCAGCATCATGGTCTCAAGGGAACAGGACATATATTCCACCTGTCTGAGATGTCCAAGCCCTGGACAGCAAAGTGAGTTTAGCCTTTGGCACTGATGAACACATCTGTGGGTGTTCTTTCCCCAGGACAAGCTGCTGTCTTCATTATTTATTGCTCTCTATCCTAAAAATTCTGCTTAAGCCACCAGAGACATAACCCAAGCCCAATCTCTTGACTTTCTCATGTCCTAAGTGTCACAACCCATTGGTAGGAGTGTGATGTATGTTATGAATTCTCATCAGGCTGAACAGAGACACCAGACGTGTGTCAGAGAGCTCTTATATTTTATTGTACAGTCACCTTAATTCTGGCAACCAGTCTATTTTTTATATTTAAGAGGTATTAGCTAACAATCCCTTAAATTCTTACAATATGCTTCCACAAGAATGGTGGCTGAAAAGCCCTTAATTTTTTACAGTACACTTCTGTAAGTTCTCAACTCCTACAACAAACTCCCAAAGGCGCTGGCTAACAAGCCACAGCGCACTTCCACGTTCTCCCCACTCCCACAACAGACTTCAGTACAAAACACAGGGTAGAATATTATGGCTGTGCTTTGCCCAAGTAAACAAGGGAGGAGAGAAAAAGACAGAAGAGGGAAAGAGAGAACAAAGACTATCACTAGTCCTTGAATCCCACGTTGGTCCTGCGACATGAATGGTCTGGAGCTGAGGCTGCGAGACCATCAAAGAGGAGAATGAAAGAGAAGAGGCCCAGTCCATTTCACTTTGTAGTTAACTTGGTGCACACCTCTTATGTAAACTGCATTTTTTATGCTGACTTGTTCATGCATGTACAGCCAGCTCTTTTTGCCCTCCTCCAGGTGAGGTGTTTTTGCAGCTTAGAGGAAGCTGAAGGGGGTTTACCCCTCACGTGCAGACAGAAGGAAGCCCAGAGGTCAAAGCTACAACCCCTCTGCAAGGCGGCAAAGAAGGGGTAGAGCTCCTCACCCAAGGGAGCTTTCCTTCTGTTGCTGGAATGAAGGCACGAAGGTGAAGAAGAAAGAGGGGGGACTCTCCGTATGTGTTCCATGCAGGTTCATTCCAGTGAAAAAACAGGGACTAAGAGCCGAATTTTTGACAGGCTCCAGGGATTTTATACTGGGTACAAAATAAGCGGGGAGACGGATCACAGCCATGGGCTAGGGACAAGTAGGCGGGGTTGACAGCAAGGGAACCAATGCGAACAACACATAGGAGGGACTTAGGGAAGGATCCAATGGGGCATTGAGGGACAAAGAACTTTCTACAACTGATACATATTAAACAAGGGACATGAATATACATAACTTCATACATAAAAGAGGGAGGGGAAAACATTAACCAATCAGGGGAAAACCTGCAAACAGCAGAACAAAGGACTTATGGGTTCTCACCGGGTCTGCAAAGTTGCGTGCTAAACTTGGGTTGCTGACCATCACAGCTGGTTGTCTGAGTTCTCTTCAGGAGACAGAGTCCATTTGCACAGCCACATCCAAGGAGTGAGACCAGGCAGAGGGCTGAGTCTCAAGATGGAGTGGGAAGTCAGCTCAGAACAGCATTGCCCTGCTTTAACAAGACACTCTCTTCCAATCCCATCTGTCCAGTTGTAACAGTCAGAAATACAAAGTCCTCTACACTGTGTCAGTTGCCTTTTGATAACTAAACTGCTATTATCTTCTGGGGCTCTGCCCTAGATGCATTACATGGACGAAAAGCTGTTAGCTGTTTATGCATTTTTCTTTCCTAAACCATTAAAGGAAGGTGGACATAGTCCACCTCTTTAGGGTAAGCCTTCTCCATAATAATCATCTGTGCTTTGTTAGTGATCCCAGTCCGATAATTTAATGTGATAGAGCTGGGCAGATATAGCCAAGGTCTTATTTAAATGATGCTTTTTTATAGGCTTCACCCTATGACATTCCATCTCTCATTAATGTAATCTCCATTTAACATATCTGTAATTTACCTTCTTCTTCTTCTTCACACAATGAGCTACAGCTGGCAGCATGATAAGTGTCACAGGTGGTAGTTTTTGTTTCTTTTTTTTTTGAGAATAAATTTAAACAATACAGAGAGAACTTTCAGGTTTTTTCAGATTTAAGAGTGTAATGGGTACACAAGACTGAGAATAGATGTCAGTTCTTAAACAAGTAGTAGCACTGAATATTATCTCGAGGTGAAGGCTACCATCTGCAAACAGAGGAGTTAAAATATTTTTCCTCCGTTTTTCATAGAAGGTGGAATTCTTTGTCCTCCTTTGAGTTCAGGGGCGTAAGAAAAGTGTCAGAAAATTAGGAGTGTCCAGTTATCCCAGTCTATTCAACATATAAAATGATAGCCCTCATCAAATACAGAAAAAGAAATTATTGAAATATCAACACTATAAAAGCAGATGACAAGCCATACCCGTGTAACTGATGTCTTGGTACAGTCATACCCCCTGTAAAAATGAAGGAAAGTGTTAGATATCTATAATCTAGTGGGTAGGAGAATGTTAGAAGGATGGAATAAGCAACAGTCCATCCTTATGTCTATGAATTTAGAAATATTTATATCTGTGACTAGCAGTCTTCTTACCATTTTTACCACCACTTCTTCTTAATCCTTGCCCCTATTCACTCAGAGTTATCTGCCTCATTTTTAATGCTTCTCATCTATCTTGCACTCATGTTTTTCAACTCTTTTTTTTCTTCTTTTTCCTCATTCCTCACCTTTAATCAGTAGAACAGCATAAAGAAGGCAGAAAAAGAAGATTCTGTTGAACTGAAGAAAGAACACATCATATCAGGGTGAAATTCAAATTCAGTGTTCTGTTCCTGAAGCCGTATACAAACAGATGTTGAGAAAACAATATGAACAGGGTAATAACACTATTCCCCAGCATTCTATCGTCACCCAAATAGTTCCAGTTCAAGAGGTTACATGACCTCAATGCCTCAATGTATTTTCCTTTTAAAACCGTAGAGGTACCATCTATTCCTTAAGCAGTGTTAGCTTTTTGCCATCTTCTGCAGCAGGTTCTAAGGCTGTGTGTGAACAAATTTTCCTTTTTTTTTTTTTTTTTTTTTGGTTTAGTTGTTTTTGCTTGGTTTTATTTAAACCTGGCATTGTATATTACTGATGTACAAAAAGAACAATTTGCCTGCTTCATGGAAGCTAGAAGAAATAATGCGGAACAGGGTTTCAGCTGATAAGATTTAGAATTTACGAAAGAATTTAGGAAAAACTGTGTAGCTGTAACCTCTAGTCCGCCGATAGCTTCTTTGTTGGTGATGAAGGTTTTTACCTTATTCCTAAGACCTCTCTTAGCATAAATACGTGTCTGTGAAAGCGAGCTGGGGTTCAACTGGCAAAATAGTTGAGGAAGGATTTTTTTGCTACTTGTACCCATACATATTCTATTTCACATCTGTTTTAAAATTCCTTCTCATTTCAGAAGGCAGTGACTATTAATAGGCATGCATGACACAGGGGTAATCCCTTCTGAAATTAACTCTTTAAATTCACTACAGCATGAAATTACCATTTATAACAGTTAACTCACTGTTACAGTTTCATAAACTTGTTTTTAATAAACTTCTTAACAAAATTTTCAGAAATTTCAGAAATTGTCATCTAACGTTTTGCTGCTTTTTTTCATCACAACAGGCAGCTTGTTTTGCTTCATCTACAGTACAACTACTCTACTATGTACATGCAGGAGAACAGAGATTCTCTATTTCAGCACTCATAGTAGTTGAAATGTTCCCAATTCACAAGTATATCTATGTAAGTGCAAATGAGTCCAAGTTATTCTGTCTTCTGGGACTCCTGGCAGTGATATCTTGAAATTCAACTAGTCTTTCTCTGACTAGCCTATAATGTTTGAGATTTAATGGTTTTTAAAAGTATCAGTTTTCAAAAGTGATCTAGTGAGTATTAGTCACGTCTATCAATTATTTAATCAAATCTGGAAATGTATCTTTTGTGGTTGTGATATCAGACTTTATTTGACATGAAATATTTTTGTGAAAATTTATATTGATCTGCGAAACACTCTTACAAAACCTGCAGTGTGCATGTATCATCACAATTTTAAATGAAGGAATTCTCAAGTGTTTTTATTTAGATAGTCACTATTTAGCAGAAATGTGGCAATGAAGGCAGTTTCCCAAAAGATAAAAAAAGTAAAGATAAACACAATTTCCTCTTTTTTTTTTTTTGTTTGCTTGTTTTCAGAATTTTACTCCAAAAAAAGATTAATAGGAAAAAACACAAGAAAGAAACATCAGATACCAACAATGATGAAACAAAAACATGTTCATTTTTTTTTTTTCTCTTCTGTATGGTTTAACTTATTTTATGTAGAATTTTTTTCTCCTTTTTTAAGCATCAGACATCTTCACATGTATTCTTCATTTTGAAATCTTTACTAGCAGAGGCATCCCGCAATCTAAAGGGACGATACCACATTAAGGTTCCAATTTTGAGATTTAAGAAACCTAAATATTGTACTGAACTCAAGTGTTTATTTCAGGGAACCAGTACTAACAAATGGAAACCATTACTTTTTATTAGAAAATCCCAGAGAAAATAAATTTAATTTCAAGGTTATGACTGCAGTTTTGATGCAATCCAAATGAATCTCATAAAAACTCCTAAGTACTACTTTCCAACAGGCATAAAAAGTATGTCATTCACAAACGTTTAATATTTTTTTAAAGTTCATAAGTTTTCAAGTATTAAAATTTATTTGAGACATGCTGCATTCATACTTCCACAGAGACTTGACTGTATTTATTTAATTCTTCCATTTCTATTCACTTAAGACCACCTGAGAACTCTCACTCTGTATACCTTTGCAGAGACTATAAAGATATTTTATTTTAAAATCTCAGTAGTGACTACAAACCGTTTATAGGACTTTGAAATTAATGATCTGAAGATAAAATTCTTAGATCCAACCATGTTAATATTTATTCATACTTTCATGCCATCATTAATGGAATGGAGCACAGTCAAACAGATGCCAAGCTTCTAAGATTCAACTCATGAACAACTAACCAGAAAGTCAGACTTATTCTCATTGGAAATGAAGAAGCCTTGTGATGTCCTAATTAAAGCACTGCTGTTCCAAAGACGGTAAATAACACTGATCCAAGTAAGGATAACAGTTGCAAAGAACATCATGATCTCAAAAAGTAGTAAAAATCCACAAATAATTTCTAGTAAAACATCTCCTTCCTTCATATGACAATGTTGTACTTAGGAAACAAATGAAAGGTATATATTTTTATATCTATATTCAGAAAATGTTCAAGAATTAAAATTATCTAAAATGTTGATAGGGTTTAGTTTGTTTTTTTCACATAACAAACAATAAAAGGAAGTTGGTAAGCTTAGTTATGTACTGAAAACAGCGTAAGTGGATTCTGGTGCTCCTTTATGTCTTTGTTGAAGACAGCATTCCAGGGCTGTGCACACCAACCAGACTGACCAGATGATTGTAAAAAGACCCATTGTTCAGAAAGGCATCACAGTATTCTTGATTTAGTAAAGATCTTTGTGTAGTAATGGATTTCAGGTACCTAAAATATTATTAAAGTGTTCCTTTCATGTTTTCCCTTCCATAACTCTGAGAAGTAAGTCTTGGGGCATTTTTATCTTGAAAGGCTTAGAATAGTGTTATAAGGAATGAAGAATTTTTCCATGAGACATCCTGGATATTGTTATGAATTTTTTAGATTCAGAAAATAGCTCAGTGTTCTTTCAAGAGTTTAATGAGATTGCAAATTCTTCCAGGTAGTGCTCTTAACATATTAATGGACATACTTTAATTAATTAATTAATTATCTATATAAATGCCCCTAAATTGTAGGGAGGTGGATACACCCAGTCATTTCAAAGAACTCAAAGAAAAAATATCACCTAGGATGTATCAGTTCAAAATGGTCTTGAAGCAGAAAATTATTTCAGTATCACACAACCAGCCTACTACACATTTATTTTAAAGGTGAGAAAGTTCAACATTAATTTTAGACTAAAATAGCTTTTTCAGCAATAAGAATACTGCAGATTACTTCACCTGGGCAACTTTGGCAAGGACTTCAGTAGAAAACCTGGTGGGTCAATTAAATATAAGTGCTACACTGAACCTGTCCTTTGAGGGAGGAAATCCTATTGAAGAGCAATTTTCCAATACAATGAAAATGGAAAATGGATTTACAGTCTAAATGTGTCAGTTCTTATAAATAGAGTTATAACGAGAGTCTATAGAATGTCAGATAAAGAAACAGAGGACTGAATGGGGGAACAGATAACACTTCAGTATAAATGAAGTATAATTGTTCAATCAATAGTTTGCTTTAAACATTTAGGTAAGATTTCATTAGACATAGATCAAACAGGTGTCTCTTTGTACAGAGAGCAATGAACTGCAGGTTTGTGGTGGGAAAGCGCTCTCTCAGAAAAGAGTTAAAACGATCAAAAGCTACTAAAATGCACTGAAGCAGATCATGGTAATGAATAGTTTTTAACACCAGCTAAATAGTATCCTTTATCTTTCTTTCCTTCTCCCTCCCTGCCCTACTTCTGTGTCAGCAGAGGTAGCTGCTGAGGAAGGTTGGCTGCTGCAAAAACTTTCCAATGCTGGTATTTTTGAAACATGGCAGGTGTCATTCTTTAGGTATGAAGAAGCTGCTGCTAAGGTTAAAATCCATGCGTAGCATTGCATTCAGGCTCAATGAGCTCCATACGAGTAGATATTTGCCTACAGGACCATTCCCCAAGTATTGATGCAAATATTTTTACTGGTTTAAAGAGCCCTCCTCCTGCTTTAAGGGGTTCAGCAATCTAATCAGGGAGCAACAGCAACACTGTGTAATTTACAGCACATTTTAAAAAGCAAATACTCAAACAAATAATGGGAGCAGACATGATTGCTCTCTGTAAATACTCCAGGAATGAGCAGGGTAGTAAAATGCCCAGGAGGAAAAAGAACTTTTTAGACTAAAGGACAATGTTGGCAATTGGCAATAAATAAATTTAGACTGGAAATTAGGAGATTGCTAACTATTAGAAGAGTCAGACTATGGAACAGAGGGAGTAGTGAAGGAAAAATAGATTTTTGTATGTGTTTGCATGTGTTTAAAGACACATACAAAAAATTTTGTGAAAGCTATAAGAGAATAACAGGAGACGAGGCCAGTTTGCCCAGATTCTTTTCAGTTTTATGTCATACTTTAACAAGCATGATGAAGAGATGAACGGCAATTCATAGGGTAATACCAATTTCCATCTCTTTCAATTAGCTGGAAATTGCATTTTAACTAGGAAAAATTGCTTATAATTTGAAAATCTGAAGTGAAGAATAATATAGTTTCATAGGACTATTTCCCACACATACCATCATATATTTCAGAATAGGATATGTAAATGAACCAAAGCTTATACCTACTCCTCTGGCTAGATGGTATGTTTTATTGAGGGCATAAACCCACAGAGTCCCTTGAGAGCATCCTTTAAGTCCCCAAACTACAGCATTGCTTAACCTCCTTACCATTCTCTATAAGAAATCAGCAGCAAGACGTGTTAGAAACCCCAACACCAACTTAAGTTACTGCTGAAATATCCACAGACTTGAATGGAGTTTCCATTCCACTTGGGTAGTAGTTTAATTGCATATCAAGTTTGTCAAGCCGTTGAAGCAAGGTTTTGCAAATTGGAGTCAACAACTGCATAATGCTGTGCTAGGTTTACTTGTCTAAAAGTCAAGCCTTCCTTTTTAGTTGATTTATGTTTCAGGACAAAACCCAGAAAAACAAAAAGAAAATCATAAGTGCCTACCATTTCAAATGTTTGACAGAAATACAGACCTTGAAGTTTGAAAGATAGTGGTAGTCCATCAATAGAGTATGCTACTCCACAATCAACTTCAATAGCAATGGTACATCCAACATGATAGATTAAAATCCAACACAAATGAAATTATTAGAATGTGCTTTGCAGAAAAATGCCAATAAGTAATCTCAAAGCAGTTTCACTGACAGAGAGTGCAATGAAGAGCACTGATATTTTAAATGTTCATTAGCATTTAATTTAGAAATTTTTAAGACATAACAATGAGTGTTATTAGAAGGACAGTTTATCTAAATCTCTGAGATTACTCCTCAGTGGCAGTAAAACTTTACTTAATTTTCATGTTCTCTGAAATGGATAATGCTGTTATTAATTTTTTTTAGTGAAATCCATACAGGACTGAAAAAACATCTCAATCCCATTGTGCTGTGGGCAGTACAGACACCCAATTCCACCTGGACAGTTTTGGATGGAGAAAAAATTTTAGGAAAAGAGATTTCTTACCTTTCCAAGAGACAAGCAGCTAATCATTATCTAATGACACAAGGCTGCTTCCCTCCGTCTCCTTGCAGTCTTTTATGTATTTGACCTTGTTCCTTGGAGTTGGTCTTAAACCCATAAATACTTATCCTAGGAAGGATGGAGGGGGAGATGGTCTTCAAATTACTGCTTCTAAAAGCCACATCCCTTTGGTCAAGTACAGCAGTCTAATGGTCCCTTATACCCTTGAAAACCCTTGAATGGATTTCATATCTGGCAAATAAACTATGATAACTGCACAGAGAATTTGTGGGAAAAAGAGAAAAAACAAGCAAAGTTGAACTAGGAACCAAGGAAGAGGATAGAATTTGTCATTCCAGTGGGAAGAGAAATTCTCTGTTCAGTCACCTAGAGGGAACCATTAGGCTTAGAACCTCCTGTTATAAAGGAACAGGTGATGAGGAAAATAAAGATTTCCTTTGTTCCATAAAATAGGATATACATGATCAACACAGTCCAGAAACACTTCTCAGAACACAAGTATTTCCTTTACTTGATGAATATGCTAAAAAGTAAGCTATGAAGATGTCCTCTTTTTTTCTTTCTTCCACCTGTTCTGATTCTTATATTGTACTGCATCATGATTATGCATCCAAATCAAAAGAGAACAATATTACCTGGAGCAGCCTAGATAGTATTGCCAAAGATTTCTACCGGGGCAATGAAAAAATTCTGAATTTTGAGACCATTAGGACTGAGTCTTTCTATTTGGTAAATATTTAACCATCAGATGACTAAAAAAAGAACTATGTAAAAGATAAATTATCATGATAATTTAAATCTTTAAACCCACTCAAAGAGTTTTGCATTAATTTTCTGACTGGTTTATGTCAGTTTTAAGATACGCAGTCTAGGTCTCTTTTTGAGATGTTCTGTCCTGTACACTACTAGATACAATCCCTTGCAATGTTTAGTTAGAAGAACACTGAGGTTGTCTGCCACCACAGATCTTAACAGAAGAAAAATGTTTCTAAGATTCTTGGAATGTGGAATTTGAGATGTATTTTAAAACAGACTAGAAGTTGAGGTCAAATAGAAGTGGCTTAACATAAGTGGTAAGTAGTGAGAGAGTATGGAAAACTAGGATTTAAACAAGTTGTTTTGTTTTATCAACCATAGCTTTAAACTTGTCTTATGCAAACTCTTTTAGATTAGGATTTAGAGTTCTTAAACCCTTTCTAGAACTTTTCACTTAGGCTAGTCATGTGTTGTCATGTGTTGTAACCGCTGGACTCTGGGCCACTGTAGTCATATACTTGCTCAGTGCTTAACCAAATAATCTGGGTAGAAAACACGGTTGAGCTGAATGTGATTGAAACATTTTCTTAACCAGAAAAGATTACTAGCTTCAGCTCTGGGAAAAGACTGAGCCTTTACCTACTTTATCACAACCATGGTGACAGCCTAGTTTCCAAATTACTGGGTTCTGTTAGATGTTGTCTGTTCTATCACTACCATTTTGTGGTATCTTGGCTACTAGATGTCCCTGAAGAAATCTGTTGATCAGACAAAATAAATATTCAAGTATTGCTCTTTAGAGGAACAAGAATGTCCCTTTAAACATCTGAGTCTTTTCCAGGGCTAGGTAGGCTCTGAGATGTAGTTATGAGAAATTTTCTTTTCCTTAACAATTGCAACTTCATCATTACTTGTACTGAAGGATGTCTTAGAATTATTTAAATAGTATCATTGGAAAAATCACACAAGACATTTATTAGTCAGTCTGCCAGGTGCTTCTTCCAAACACATGGATACAATCCCCACCTGTGAAGAATTTCTGAGAACTTGTTAACAAAAATAAAGACCAGCTGTTTCTTTAATTAGGTTATATTGTGGATATGTAAAAACAAACTATAACAATTTATCAACTAAATAAACGAATGATTTTTGTTTTCACACTGCACATTAGGAAGAACATCTGTGTATCCAATTTTCTGCAATGAGTAGTTAATGGCTAAAACATAAATCATCTAATTAAAAAAATAATGTGATAATGAGGATAGTATTTGGCTTCCAACTTATTTTAGTCATTCTTTAGTTTTTTTATCCTTCAATACTGATTACAAAGGTGCACTACATTGCTGCTGAGCTATAATCAGTTTAGCATTTTTAGTTTTTAATAACAGTTTCTGTATTCATTTCAGTTTGTGATGATGATCCCAGCATGTTATAATAATTTGCATCACAATTCCAAATGAGAATTGATTTTGTTTGCAGGGGTAATTTCTCAGCAATTCCCCTTAATTTCAAGATGAATGTGTTTTTCAATTTTTCCAATTATGTAAAAAACAAACAAACAACCCCCCCCCATGGTGGAAACTCTTGGAGTTCCTAAGACCTTTATATCAATCTGTTTTCAGTTAATTGTCTTTAACTCTGTTGGAGATTGTTAAGCACTGGCAGGATGCACTGAGACTGTGGAGTGTCTGTCCTCAGGGATTTCCAATGCTTGGTTAGACACAGCCCTGGTCAACCTGCTCCTGCTTTGAACCAGATCTGCAACAGGGTGACCTCAAGACCTCCTACCCAAACTGAATCTTTCCATGATTTTATGAAAACAGTCATTAAACAGATTATATATCAGCACCATTGTATATTGAAATTTACAGGGAAGCAATTTCCACAATTCTGTCAAACAGGAATACAACTATAAATATTTTTAAATATCTACATTTTTAAAAGTTTTAAAGTCTATGTCACATTTGTGCATGTGTGGTTTTGCATATATACGTACATTTATGTATATTTGTTTCTGTCCATACATGCATTTGTACACATTCTATTATGTTAAAACATCCCTTTTAAAAATTCTTGATATTTGTATTTTATTTTCCGTTCATTCTAATTATATTTCAGTGTGTTTCATTAATGTAGACTTAATAATAATAATAAAGTAAAGGCTGACACAATGAAGATTGAAACTAGAGTTAGTCCACAAAATGAATAGTTTTGATTAAGAAAAATTAATAGCTTATACAAAAAAAAAAAAAAAAGTTATTTCCTTTAGAAAAACATTTAGTTGACTGAATTTCTTTTTTTTTTAAATGTTTTTGACTTCTTAGTTATTCTAAATAAAATTATCAGGAAATTTCAGGTTCCCATAATGCCAGTATAAAATGAATGTAAAACTAGGATATATACAGAGTTACAACTGCTGGTATATTTATTCAAAACGGAATATGACTCATTTATACAACTAATTATAGAGAAAATAATGTTGTTTTTGTGGTGAATTTCATCCTATCACCATCTGTTACATATTTCAGAACAGGTTTTTAATCCAGAAGGTGCTTTTACTTGGAGTGATGAAAAATCAATCTGTATCTTTATTACAGTACATATTAATTGCATTACAGACTTGATACATTAGAATATCGTATAATGTCCAATTCTTTCTTGCTTACGTAAAATCCATACTGACTTTAAGTTCATTACAACCAAAATACCTCTGGAAATCACACCCAGCACATATCATACACCATACAGTATTGAATGCACAATCTGTTCCTAGAAATTTTCATATGAAATATTTTCTAAAAGTTCATATTGAACTAGAGGAATAGTTGTTTTAGGTGAAGTGAGGTACTTAATGAGTGTCTCAATTCTGAGCAGCTTTAATGCCCCCAAATATTTTTTTTTTTAACAAAGTATTTTTCATCCTTCCCTGGAGTCTGTGTCAGATGATTGTCATGTATAGGGATGAAATGATACTTGTCTCTGCCAAACTATCTGGTTCAGCAAGTAATATTCAATGTAATCCAACTGCTGTCTGTAGGATAGCACTTTTATTCTTTTCTTTCTTTTTTCTTTTTTTAACAACTAAACAATAATACAAATCCATTTTAAGAGAATTGGCTGCTTGGGACACATTTTACATAGCTTTTCCAGGGCAAGCTCTGATTTCAGACTGGAACTTTCCCTGCTTCAAGCTGATGAAGATACTGTGCTCCTTCAGAATGTGAACCTGCACTACCCTGTTTTGTTCTAGAGGTAATTTCCAGCTCAAGGTCTTTGGTGGGGGGGGAGGGAGGAGGCCAGAAAGGGAATCTCTCAGGAATGTAGATTATTTTAGACATTAGAGATAATCATATGCTGCTTGACTTGTGAAACCATTTGCTTAAAAAAGTGCTATGACACTCTTAATTTAAGTGGAAGAGATAATCCTACTTGAGACTGATAAGGCCTGAAGTCTTTATTAGCTACCTTGCTGGCAGAGAGCTCTGGGATGGAAAGGATTAACTCACCTGCTTCATTTCAAGCAAACTAAGCTTGCAAAAGAGCCCTCAAGAGAATCTGATCACGTAACTGTGTACTGGACTTGTGTCAGCCATGGCACATTTGTCAGGCACCTACAGCTTAAGTTTAGGCAGCACAGCTAGAATCAAATGGATGCTGCAGAGAGTATATTTCATCACTTTCTGCTCTAAGCACTTGCCTATCATTTCAGATTCATCAATCCTACATTCTAGAAAGTCTGCTTTCCTTCTCATTCAAGATAAATTTAAGGAAAAAGCATTGATTCCTATACATGTCACTACAGATAAGGAGGACTGTCTTCCTCTCTCACACACATCTCAGTATGCATTTGAATGTAAGGAGAATCATTGAATTTAGCACCTAAAACATTACTTTTAGATAAAGCTTCAAAAGATATTAAACTATGTGGTCCAAAGACTTCAGGATAATAATAAATAAAACTATGGCACAAACCTGAGGTCTGGTCCGTCCACTTTCTTATTCCTGTCCCTATTCCTGTCTTCTCACACAGCCATTATATCCATATATTTCTATTTTTTTGACATGTCCCTTACCCTTGCCCTTAGTTGTATAGAATCACCTCTTAGACATGCTCACAGCCATGCCCCCGAGCTACTGTAAGAAAAATTAACTCTGTAACAGGTTCACAAGGTCACTTTCTGTATTCCTGCTAGAATGTACAACATGAGAAAAGCAAGAATAATGCTAAGAATTTAAGCTTATAGAGTATCAAATAGGAATAAACAGTTGAATGTTCTTAAAAAACAGACCAGAGCCTGTGCTTAAGAGGAAGGCAGAAGTTCACGGAAATTCCTTTTTCTCTGAGTAGAGAAAAATGTTTTTTCTACCTGCAACCTTAGAGCTTCCTGAATCACAAACATGACACCTCAGAGATTCTCCAGGTTATTTGAGGCACTTCATTAATCCCACTGATCATAAACTCCTTGTACTATGGAGCTTGGGAGGAAGATTTTCCTCTAATTTTCTGTAATTTCTACTTATAATACTTAATTCATGCACTGACCTTTTGTCAAGACATCTAGATAAATAAAAAATTAATTTAGACATTGACCAACTGAACTATATCTAAAGTATTGTATTGGCACTGCACCGAAGAGCAGCAACTGAGAAATTGCATACCATAATAAAATTGTTCAGAAATAGAAATATTCCATCACAATTCATCTAGAATTACTCTGGGTTTTTAAAGGACAATTATCTCCAAGAAAAAAAAGAAAGGTGGAAAAAATCTCAGAGAGATATTACTATTCACGTGATCTGGGAAAAAGATTAAAGAATGTAGAAAACGATCATAAAATTTTGTAAAAATTTTGGCAAAACTTGTCTAATAAAGTGAAACACAGAATTTTAAAAAAAAAAGAAAGATTTAGTTAGAAGGTTAGCTGCGCTGAATTTAGTTAAAATAGAAGTGAGTTTAGGCTTGGCTAGAATCAATTAAAGGTTAATAGTTAGTTAAGAAGAGCTGGACCTGAAATGAGTTTTCAAGATGCGAGTAACTGATTACTAAATAACTGATTACCTGTCACTTTTATGTTTGTTCAGCTGTGCTTAGAATGAGAAACAGAAACATTGATAAGTAGGTCTAGGGAACTAAAAGTTCCTCCCCATCTGAGAACCAATCCAAAAGTCACGCAAAGAAGGACTGGAAGGTCACCAAAAGTAATTGTATTGTCAAAACCCAGGAAGGCAGAAAGGTCAAACAGAGGATGACTACTTATGCTTCATTTTATGAGCCCACTCCCCTAATAAAAAGACCATCGAATAAATTCAGAGAACATACTACACATGCTTAATGACATTTAAGCTAATTTCCATATGAAGCAGAGAATGGGAGGTGTTAATGTTATAAATAGGCATTTTTATTTTGGATATTCATAACTTTTGTAGATAAATAGGCTCTGTATCTGCTTATATCTTCTCACTGCGTATCAGGGAATTATCCCGCACAGCTGCCCGGCACTGGAATCAACGTACACTTTCTAACTCTAAACTGTTAGAGAGTCTTTGTCAGTCTCATTTGGGTATCAATATTAGATCCCTACCCATATTTTGGTAATTCAAAAGGACATACAGAAAAATAGAAGTCAATCTAAACTTGATTATCATTTAGCATATATACTTATTGCAAAATCCCTTGCATTTAGAAAAACCTGTTGTTTGCAAACATCAGTCCTCTCCAGCTCTATAACAGATTTTCTACTTAATTGGGGAGGCAGGTACCAGTTTTCCTATAAGTTTCATCTACCCCTTAGGCAATCTCTTTGAGACACTTTGCGGTTTTAAGAGCACAGACAGAATATCATGAGGTAATTTGGCAAAAAATAAAAAAGGCATCAATTTTAATACTTGCAGAAGGAAGTGTTATAAAAGTAAATTGTTCCAAAGATGTTGAGAAGAGTTTGCATTTACACAGCAAGAATGAAATAAATAGTGTTCCTGAAGGGAAACTTTTGTTAGTACAAATTTTTATTGTTTCCTTTAATGATAATTGTTATTATTATTATTAGGAGTAGTAGTAGTAGTAGTATTTTGTTATTCTTTATTCACTTAAGGAGTATACACAAAGCAGATTTGTGGACAAAAAAAAATTTCCCAAACTCTCACCATGTCTTCAGTAAAGCTGGCAATCCTTTTGAAACTGATACCACTTCTATCAAAAATTGCAAAACTGGCCAGTCTTCACTTATCTCACATAGATAAAGGAAAGAGAGAGGAGGAGAAAAGAAGTTACAAGTTTTTGGCTTAGGATTCTGTTTTATTTTATTTTAGTTTAGTTTAGTTTAGTTTTATTTTACTTTATTTTATTTTAGTTTTATTTTACTTTATTCTCTTCTCTCACACACTGCAAAGTTACATCTATGTCCTTTGGCACAGAATCACAGAGTTGCAGAGAAAACCAACAAGGCTGGTGAAGGTTCTGGAACATAGGCCTATGAGGAGTCGCTGAGGGAGCTGGGGTCGTTCAATCTGGAGAAAGGAGGCTCCGGGGAGAGAGACATTGCTCTGTACAAATACCTGCCAGGAGGCTGTAGTGAGGTGGTGGTGGCTTTTTTCTTAGGGAGCTACAAAGGGAAATGGCATCAAGTTGCACCGAAGGAGGTTTAGGTTGGGTATTGGGAAGAATTTCTTCACTGAAAGAGTGATAAAACATTGAAACAGGCTCCTAGAGAAATGGTGGAGTCACCATCCCTGCAAGTGTTTAAAAAAACAGTGGATGTGGCACTTCATAATATTTTACTGGCTATGGTGCTATGAGGTCAAAGGCTGGCCTTGATTATCTGGAAGTCTTTCATATCTTAATGATTCTATGAATCTATGAAAAGTGATGAGCCCAAGTGACACCCAATGACCTGCAAGACAGCCCTTATTTTAGAAATGTAACATAAACAAGAACAAATCTGGAACCTAGGTAAGAATTTTGGGAACATTTGTTTCACTGAAATTCCTAAATGCTCTCAAAGGAACCAGTAAAAATTAAAGTTACAATCACAGAGAGAGATTTTCTGAAAGTTCAATTGGCACATAATTTTAAAAGCCAGGTTTGGAAACGTATTTAGCTGGAAAGAGACAGAGATTTTGTTTGAGTCACTACGACTCATATAAACTTGTATGCTTGACACTTTATATAAACACTGGCAAAGTACTTTTGTGCAGTGTTGATACCTATATATTAGTGGACTGATTTTAAAAAAAATTACCCCCCCCCGACCTTTTCTTCTGGATTAGCCCAATTAAGAAAACCCAATGTCAGATGGTCTCATCTTTACAGCTGCACAAAATATACAGTCTAAATTTTCCTGTCGTATATGTGTATACATGAGTGATTATATATGCAAAAATTCTGCACTTAGAATACAGCATTGAATGCCTTTCAGTGGGATTTCTTTCAAAGTCAAAGAGGATCTTCTTCAGTCTCAAAAACATTTTTTATGTTTAACACTGTGTGCCATAAACACATAATGACTTTATTTTTCTCCCTCAGCTGCCATTAATACTAACATTAACATTCTTCAACAGAAAAGTTTAATTGAACAGATTACTAAAATCTTATTATAGGAGTGTCTGTATGCTCATCTGAGAATACATTCATTTATTTTCATAAGTGTTGTGCAATGCATCTACAGTATAACTGGAAGGTGACATTTTGTTTTTTTTTTTCAGCAAGTAGGTAAAGTGAATTATTAAAGGACCTAAAAGCCTGAGTGCTAAAATCCAATATTTATGTGTATATTTAAAAATATTAACAGTTCAATTGACAATGCTTCTGTCATCTCCTGTATTAAAGAAAATATTCACCAAAACATTACGTCCCATGGCTCTATCTCTCAACAATTTTAACACTAATGTATCTTATTAATGTGATGTATGTCGTGATAATTTTTTCCCTATCTTTTCAGAACTTCAACAAGGAAAACTTTCAACAGGAAATTAATTAAATTATGCCTTTCACAATCATTTCTCTGAAGGAGAAAATGGAATCTGCTGTAATCTTCTCTTTATTCCACAAGATGGAGCTCAATCCCTGTACTACAGTTCTGCAACAACTTCAGAGTTTGCTTTTGTCCTTTTGACGTTGTTTTATAGGAATAAGTGACAGTCAAGAATAAGTAGCGTGATGCAATAGTCCTCTATTTATGGATGACAGAAATGTCTGCAGAAAATAGTGTTGCCATCCTACTGTGATGTGTCCATAACCAAGCATGCACTTTATAAACTTAAGATTTAAAAATAAAATTGCTATTGTATAGGAGGGAAAAGATGTTATTAACTAGATGACATTTAGATCCCGAATCCAGCACTTATTCAATAGAACAACACATTGATTTGCCATACAGGGAGTTTTATGCTGGGTAAACATAATGATTGCATCTTCGGTACAAGAAGAGAACTTGACTCTTTACGTAAATCTGAAGTCCAGAATCTGAATTATATCCTTCAAACATGTATCAACTAGAGTTCTTCTCTGAAAATCATGTCTTATTAAGAATAAACTCAAGGGTTGCCTGATTATTCTGCACACACAAATCAAAGTGTTCTTTCACAGCAATACCTGAGAACTATAGAATCACAATTTGGCTGGAAAGGACCTCTAGAGTTTATCTAGTCCACCTACTATAGTAAATCAGATCGGGGACAATTTAGTATAGTTCTGGTTATTTTTAATAACATGTCCAGCTTTCTGAAAAGTCATGACAATCTGTGATCCTGATTGTTCAGTTAAAAATATGAGCTTTGTATTGCCAGTATTTGAATGTAACTTTTTAGTGGAAACATCCATCTTTCAGTTACAGGGCAAAGTGTTGGCACACTTGAAATACTGAGCACAGGTAAAATATGTGGAAGTAGATCAAACTGAGATGGAAAGCTTTTAGATTTCATTAAAGGACACATCTAAATGCCTACCCAATGATGTCTGCTGCTTTGGTACCTCTTCAGTGCAAAGAATCGCGTAGACAAGAAGGTTTTTAACCTCGACAATTAAGTCAGTCAGAACAGCTTTAGAATCCAGAAACCTCATTCATCTGACATACAACTAAGGCAACCTCATTCAACATTGCAACTAATTTTGCAAGTTTAATATGCCTTAAGAGAACATCCATGCCTTCTCAGTTGTTGGACAACCAGTCACTTTTGCTTTTTTGAGCACAGTGGGTGAGATCCAGAATAATCCCATTTCAGAAGCATGGAAAAAAATAAACTGTCATCTTTTTGTTTTCCATTAAAGCTTTTGATGGCTCATGGATGCTGCAGTAATGTCTACCTATTCCACAGCACTTTTGTACATCTTTCACCTTATCCACATCTATATTCAGAATAAGTATACCATGTAATCTTCTCACACTGTAGTACTATACCCATCACCTTTATATTTGTACAGACTCAAGATACTTAGTTTTTTCTGTTCTCCTTTTCAAACAAGTACAAATCCAGATTCCCTCACCCAGTGTTTTTCAACCAGCTCTCTGACATTATATTCCTTTACAAGTGCCATCCTGCATGCCTATTATTCCCATCACACTTTTCTATCCTCAGAACCTTCACTACGCATGAGCTGGTTTGTCATTTCTATGGCCATTTCTATTGTTAAGCTTTCCCTTTCTCTGAGACATTTCCTCCATCCTTAAAATAAAATATAAAATAAAATTGAACAGAAATACTGTCATTGACAGCACTTTTACTAACATACAATCCTCTGATTTATGGAAACCTGGAATATTTTATCTTTTCATTTCACCTACCCACTGTAGACCAGATCAGGTTGTTGGTACGGGGACACTCCCCTCATCATTTCCTGCAAACCCTCTCAATTCTCCTTTCATTTTCAGCACTTGCAGGAAGTCTTCTCTCTTCTTTAGAGCTGTTGCCATGTCCTGTCCCTGCCAATCATCTCACTACATTTCAGCTTTCCTCTCCAATTTCATCTTCAATCTCTCTGATTCCTTCAGCATCCCTCACTTTTCTTTGGCTTCTTTGTTAAATGATCCATTTGATCACTTTCACTTCTTTTGCCCTGATGCTTTACTTCATCTCTCTGACTTGCCAAAATGTTCATCCTTTACATTTCATACCTTCATTAAGCTTCTCTCTCTTTTTCTGTCTGACTTTTCTCTTGCTGTGCTTTCCTCATTCTAGCTACCAGCTATTCTCTCTCATCACTGATCATCAGGCTTCACCATCTTCCTGTGTCACTGGAGGCAGTTCCTTTTGAAGCACTTATATGTGCCTTATGATTACATCCTGTTGGATTTTTCTTTTTAATTTCCTGTGATGGCACTGATGGGAATTTTTGGAATATGCCTAATCATTTATGTTCTTCAAAATAGGTCCCCTCTTTCAGCCCCAGAGTTGAGAAAAAAGTGTGTTCACTTGGAATACATGAAACATTATTTTTCAATTTCTTATTTTGATGTTTATCTTTTTGTAGATAATTCTCTTCCCTTTGCCTTAGATGTCAGAATCTGCAAAGAGTGGTATTTTCAATCCAAATGAGAAAGATTGTGCAGACAATTATTTACAGCTTCTGGCCTTGATGTATGCACTGTATAATGGTGAAAAGATTATTATATCAAAGCAATAAAGTTTCCTTCATACTCAGGTGAGTATCCCACTTTCTGGATTACACAGCTTTTTTTTCCTAACCTTCTCATATCCATGATGCTTTATTTAATTTCCCAATGCTAAGTGGAACAACCTTGAAATGTAGATGGAGACATCTGCTACAAATAAAACCAGCACACCACAGAGTACCTTTCTCTGTGTTACTTCATGAAATGCTTAATGAGATAATTAGAAATTTCCCATAGAAAGTGAGAAATCTGGGTACACAATAACTCAAGAAAGAAAGGAAATAAATGAAGGACTCAGTGGATAATGAGACAAAAGGGAGTCCTGAACTGAGTAATACTGTCCTTAGATTCCTAATTCTCAGGGAATGTTACAGAGTGAGCTAAACTCAGTTCAACTAATTGCACTAAGTAGGTGCCATAAAGTGAAGAAGTCAAATGCTTTGTGTCAATCTGACGGTTCACTTTTGAAAGCGCAAACTTTGTCCGAGCAGAGAAATTCTTCCATAGACGTAATTGAAGGTGGTATCTGATTGCATCCATGTGCAGTTAATGAAAGAAAAAATTATATTATGAACATTGAAATATAAGAACAGGGATCCATTCTCTTATAGAGAGAACTGGAATAGACTCTGAGTCATCTAGTCAGCACGGGTTCAAACTTCTACTGCTGCTTCACTTCTTCACCTGCCTAAGTATCATTTGATACTGTTCATACTGTCACATAACTGGCATATTTGGTTGATAAGGGAAGCCACCAATAAAAAGACAGGAAAATCAACATTAGTATTTCAAAATAGTCTAAATATCCTTTTAATACATTATATCCATGTTTAAAAATGAAAAGAAAATAGACTATCCAATAGAAAAAGTCAGAAGAAAATTATTCAAGAAAGTAGTAAATTAGCCCATATTTGCCCACATAGTATTGGTTACCTAAACTGCTGCAAAACTCTTATAATGTGTGGTACATTCTTATCTCGATTACTGACTTTTCTTTCATTCATAAAAAAAAAAAAATATAGTTCTGAATAGTGGCAGAATGAAAAATAATTTGATTTTTTTTCATTATTTATCTCTTGAATTCATTGTCTTTTTGTGATTTTTTTTCTCAAAGCGTAGAAGCTTCAGAAAATGGAATAAAGGGACTTGAAATGGCTTGTTTATAATCCTTGGTATTTTATTCATTACTGAATACAAATTGAATTTTAACATGTCTCAATAAAACTAGAAAGAGTCTCAACTCTATGGCAAAGCTTTTAATCATGAGTGGGATTGGGTATCTGTTAAATGGAAGAGGCAGCATTTGGTTGGAGGCAAATTAGTAGCAGATAGCTTCATATCTCATATTCCTGAGAGCCTCCATCAAACTCTGGTTTGTCTTAATTCCATTTCATATTCATCAAAGCAAAAAACACCAAACAAACAAACAAAAGATGTCTTTGGCAGCACATCTTAGCTCTAGTTCAGAGCTAGGCAGTGAGGTAAAGCTTCCCCACTATTAGGTATAGGACTGAACAGATGCAACCTTCAGTCTTCCCTCTCATATGCACACTTAGATTTTGTTTTGCCTGAAGTATTGATCATATCTGCTACTGCACACATGCAAAACACAGACTTGGTGGAAAGAGTGGGGGTAGGCACAGAAGAGGAAGAGACAGAGGGAGCAGTCCTTACTGCAGGAGCCGGAGCTTTTTAGAGTGATACCCTGCTTATTAAGGTGTTTTAACAGCATGACAGTTCCCCAACATTTTTCACCCAAAAAGGTGTTGTCTCAGAATTCATTTGATTAACAAGCACACACTAAGATCCTGTTAGAGCTGAAACACTAAAATGGTGGTGATTACTTGCTTTACTCATTAGATTCATAATGCCTCAAGGTGTGCCCCTTGATATAGTTTTATATTTCTCAGCAGGCCTCTAATTGTTTTTGTTACTGTATGAATAAAAATCAGCAGAAACCACAAGGAATGACCTTTCTTTTGTTCAT